>NC_057814.1:426530200-426830200 GCF_018294505.1 Triticum aestivum | reverse complement strand
CTACTTGAACATTGAGCATCAAGATCTATAAGGCTAGATGAAAAACGCTTAATAATACTTTCAAATGAATACATACCGTGACAAGATTTTGAAGGAGTACAAAATAGATCAGCAAAGAAGGAGTTCTTGGCTGTGTTACAAGGTGTGAGTATTTAGTAAGACTCAAGACCTGGCCACGGCAGAAGAGAGAGAAAGGACGAAGGTCGTCCCCTATGCTTTAGACGTAGGCTCTACAGTATGGTATGCTGTGTACCGCACCTGAAGTGTGCCTTGCCATGAATTAGTCAAGGGGTACAAGAGTGATCCAGGAATGGATCACATGACAGCGGTCGAACTTATCCTTAGTAACTAGTGGACTAAGGAATTTTCTCGATTATGGAGGTGGTAAAAGAGTTCGTCGTAAAGGGTTACGTCGATGCAAACTTTGACACTAATCCAGATGACTCTGAGTAGTAAACCGGATTCGTATAGTAGAGCAGTTATTTGGAATAGCTCCATGTAGCGCGTGGTAGCTGCATCTACAAGATGACATCGAGATTTGTAAAGCACACACGGATCTGAAAGGTTCAGACCCGTTGACTAATAACCTCTCTCACAAGCGAGATATGAACAAACCCCATGGGTGTTGGATTCATTACAATCACATTGTGATGTGAACTAGATTATTGACTCTAGTGCAAGTGGGAGACTATTGGAAATATGCCCTAGAGGCAATAATAAAATGGTTATTATTATATTTCCTTGTCCATGATAATTGTCTATTGTTCATGCTATAATTGTATTAACTGGAAACTGTAATACATGTGTGAATACATAGACCACAACATGTCCCTAGTAAGCCTCTAGTTGACTAGCTCGTTGATCAATAGATGGTTATGGTTTCCTGACCATGGACATTGGATGTCATTGATAACGGGATCACATCATTAGGAGAATGATGTGATGGACAAGACCCAATCCTAAGCATAGCACAAGATCGTGTAGTTCGTTTGCTAAGAGCTTTTCTAATGTCAAGTATCGTTTCCTTAGACCATGAGATTGTGCAACTCCCGGATACTGTAGGAATGCTTTGGGTGTACCAAACGTCACAACGTAACTGGGTGGCTATAAAGGTGCACTACAGGTATCTCCGAAAGTGTCTGTTGGGTTGGCACGAATCGAGACTAGGATTTGTCACTCCGTATGACGGAGAGGTATCTCTGGGCCCACTCGGTAATGCATCTTCATAATGAGCTCAATGTGACTAATGAGTTAGCCACGGGATCATGCATTACGGAACGAGTAAAGAGACTTGCCGGTAACGAGATTGAACGAGGTATTGGGATACCGACGATCGAATCTCGGGCAAGTAACATACCGATAGACAAAGGGAATTGTATACGGGATTGACTGAATCCCCGACATCGTGGTTCATCCAATGAGATCATCGTGGAACATGTGGGAGCCAATATGGGTATCCAGATCCCGCTATTCATTATTGGCCGGAGAGGTGTCTCGGTCATGTCTGCATGGTTCCCGAACCCGTAGGGTCTACACACTTAAGGTTCGGTGACGCTAGAGTTGTTATGGGAAATAGTATGTGGTTACCGAAGGTTGTTCGGAGTCCCGGATGAGATCCCAGACATGACGAGGAGCTCCGGAATGGTCCGGAGGTGAAGACCGGTATATTGGACGAAGGGCATTGGAGTCCGGAATTGTTCCGGGGGTACCAGGCTATGGCCAGCATGTCCGAAAGGGGTTTCGAAGGCCCCAGCAAGCGTTGGGGGGCCTTATGGGCCAAGGGGAAGGAGAAAACCAGCCCACTAAGGGGATGTGTGCCCCTCCCAACCCCTCTCACGTAACCAGGAGAGGTGGGGGCACCACCCCTAGGGCAGCCGCCCCTCCCGGCTTGGGGGGCATGTTTCCTAGGGGGTGGGGGCACCCAAACCCATCTAGGGTTTCCCCTGGCCGCCGCCTCCTCCTCTAGATCCATTTAGAGGGGCCGGCCCCCTCTCTCCTTCCCCCTATATATAGTGAGGGGGTGGGAGGGCAGCCACACCTTTCCCTTGGCGCAGCCCCTTCCTCCTCATACATCTCCTCCTCCTCCGTAGTGCTTGGCGAAGCCCTGCCGGAGAACCACGAGCTCCATTGCCACCACGCCGTCGTGCTGCTGGAGTTCTCCCTCAACTTCTCCTCTCCCCTTGCTGGATCAAGAAGGAGGAGACGTCCCCGGGCTGTACGTGTGTTGAACGCGGAGGCGCCGTCCGTTCGGCGCTAGATCGGATCTTCCACGATTTGAATCGCCGCGAGTACGACTCCATCAACCGCGTTCTTGTAACGCTTCCGCTTAGGATCTTCAAGGGTATGAAGATGCACTCCCTCTCTCTCATTGCTAGCATCTCCTAGATTGATCTTGGTGACACGTAGGAAAATTTTGAATTATTGCTACGTTCCCCAACAAGGATGGAGGTCATCGCGGAGCCCACAGCAGCCTCACCACCAGAGCCTTTGGCAGGCGAAGACCACCTTTTATCAGGATAACTTGTACTAGTTGCCCCACTTCAAAATTGGCCGTTGTGGGATCCCTTCCCGCCTAACATTTGGGAAGAGGACCAGGGCCTCCATAAATAGGACTAGCCACCATCATAGAAAGGGGACGGATCATTCGGACCACCCTCACACACACACACCAGCTCACCGAGCTCAAGAACACCTCTCCTCAGGAGGCTGTTCATACCTTGTACTTGTTCATCATCAGCCTACAAGGCAATCCACCACACCACACTCGAGTAGGGTATTACACCACAACGGTGGCCCGAACCAATATAAACTCTCGTGTCTCTTGTTCCTTGGGTTCGGTGAGCTATGCCTTGAGATCGTTGCCAGAGCGAGCTAGGGTGAGAGAGTCCTTCGTGCGCACCCCAGAGTTCGACCTCAAGGGTTTGCCGGAACCCAGAATCTGACATTTGGCGCGCCAGGTAGGGGTGCGCCAAAGCCTTCCCTCCGTCGATCCACGCTCCACCCTTCCGCCAGCTCCATGGCTGATGCTCGTCGAGCCCATGCTGAGCGTCGGGCCGCTCTCAACGCTAGCGTCGCCCGGACGGTGCCCGTCGGCAGGCCTCCCAGTTGCCTGCTGCCAACGCCGCCATTGGCCCTGCGGGGAACAAGCAGCAAGCCTCATCGCTGCACCCCTCTGTGCGGCGAGACGGGCGGGCCGCCACCCCGTCGCTGACTCCGGCCGGCTCGTCGTCTCATGCTTGCTGCGGGCCTGTGGACGCGCAGGCCATGCTTCTCACGGCACACGAGCTCCTGCGCTACCGCCCTGCCGACAACCTCTACGAAGACTGGCTGGACCGCATCGCCGAGCTCGTCAGCGCCGCCGGGGGCTCCCCTGCACTGTCCCTCTCGCTGCCTCGTCCGCCTCCCGCGGCGGGCAACGTGGCCCATGGAGCGGCTCCACCACCTCCGCGTCAAGACGTCACCCTCGCCCTAAGGCGCACGGCCCCACGGCGTGACCCGCCTCGTGGGGTGCCTGCGCGTGAAGAAGGAAGCTGCCAGGAGGTCCCTCGGCCACAACAAGATGCTCCCGCGCTCCCAGCACCACCACGTCAAGACCGTGCAACGCACGCGATGGCGGCGCGCGAACACCAAGATCAGGATCCGCCCTCGCGATGGGCTCCAGTGACTACGGCAGGCTACCACGCCTTCACTCCTGAACTGCATAGCATCGTCTCGCCCGGGAAGTTCAAGCCTGACCTGCCCCCACGCTACGACGGCACCCCGACCCTGCTGAGTTCTTGCAGCTCTACAAGCTGAGCATCGAGGCGGCCAACGGCGACGAGAAGGTCATGGCGAACTGGTTCCCCATGGCCCTCAAAGATGGCGCGCGCTCGTGGCTCCTGAACTTGCCCGCGGGATCAATCTCCTCATGGGGCGAGATGCGTGAGCATTCGTCGCCAACTTCCACGGCACTCGCGACCGCCCGCCGACCGCGGGTGACCTGCGGCGCATCAAGCAGTAGCCAGAGGAAACCCTGCAAAAGTACATCCAGCGCTTCAACAACGTCTGCCTCAAGATCCCCAAGGTGACGGACGAGGCCATCATCTCTGTGTTCTTCGACGGCTTCCGCGATGTCAAGATGAAGGAGGAGCTCGCCATCCACGAAGACCTGTGCACAGCCCTGGAGATATTCAACCTGGCTACCAAGTGCGCGAGGGCAGAGGAGGGACGCCTCTCCCTCCTCGAGCTTCCTGCTTCTGACCCAGAAGACAAGAAGGACAAGGTCAAGGACGTGAAACGCAAGCGAGCGGCCTTGCTCGCGGCTGAGCCAGAGATGAAGCGCGGCCGCGACCACCCGGATTCGTCCAAGGGCAGCCGCCCGTTCTGCGCCTTCCACAACGTACACAGCCACAACACCAGTGACTGTCAAGAGCTCAGGGCCATCCGTGATGGGCGCTTTGGTCGACGCCCCGAGCGCAGCGACCGGAGCTACGGCGGAGGAGGAGGACGAAGTGGAGGACGCTGGGACGACCGCGGCCCCGCCAGGAGTGGCGCGACCGACCTTGCGAGGATCGCTGGCAGGACCAGCCTCGCGAGGGCGCCTGGAGGGAGCAGCCTCGTGAGGACCGTCCTTAGGGCAACGCTGGCCTCCCTCCGCTGCCACCACCACCAAGGAGGAACGACGACCACCATCAGGACGAGAGGGCTGGGGGCTTCCAGGAGCCTCGTTCCATCGGCTGCATCTTGGGTGGTGCTCAGGCCCCAGCCTCCCAGCGCATCTTCAAGCAGTTCGCCCGCGAAGTGAACGCGGCCCTCCCCAGGCTCGAGGCCACGCGCCCGCTCAGATGGTCCAAGTGCGCCATTACTTTCAGCTCGTCCGACCAGCTCAAGTGCGCAGCAACTGCCGGCGCCCTCCCGATGCTCTGCTCGCCCATCATCAGCAACGTCCATGTCACGAAGACCCTCATCGACGGCGGCGCAGGGCTCAATGTCCTGTCCGTCGAGACATTCGACCGCCTCTAGGTGCCATATGATCAGCTACAGCCTACCAAGCCCTTCTCAGGAGTGACTGACAGCTCCACCACCCTGATAGGGCAGGTCTGCCTCCCTGTAACCTTCGGCAAGCGTGACAACTACCTCACCGAGCTCATCAACTTTGACGTCGCCCACATTCGCCTTCCTTACAATGCCATCCTCGGGTACCCAGCCCTGGCCAAGTTTATGGCAGTGACCCATCACGGCTACAACGTCCTCAAGATGCCAGTGACCGGCAGCGTCATCACGGTCGCCTGTGAAGAGAAGGATGCGGTGTGCTCCCTCGAGCGCGCTTACCAAGCTGCAGCAGCCGAAGCCCAGATAACGAAGGCGCCATCTACCCTCCTGAGGCCATCCCCAAGAAGAAGAAGAAGCTGCTGCACCAAGGGCCTCAGGAGAGCGGCGTTTCCAATGGCACCACCTCAGGACCTGCGCCCGCAGATGGGGTGCCTCCTTTCCTCGCATAGGAAGGCGCGCCCGGTGCCCTCCTCAGGCTGGGCTTGGGGGCTCTCTTCTGGAGGGCCTCAGACCTAGCCAACATCACTAGGGAGGCGCTCGGGCACCACGTGGAGGCGTGCTTCTCCGCACATTTCCCTCAAGAGGGCACAAGGCATGGAGCGCCAGGTGCTCGGGAGTTCATCACCAAGGCGACTGGGAAGCTTCAAGAAGCAAGGACCATACGCGGCGACCGCCGCCCACCACCTGGCGCAGCTCCGCATCCTGGCGAGGAAGACGAGCTGCACGTCTGGGTCGACATCCCAAGACTCAACAGGGCAGCATCTCAGGAGCGTTTCTGGCCTTCGCGTGTTGGTCGGTGTGAGGGCGCCCCTCACAGCTATGTTCGCATGCCATTCGGCTTGCCGAATGCGGCTGTCACCTTCCAATGCTGCTTGCGGAGCCTTCTGGCGGCTCAGGAGGCCAGGCATCACACAGTCTTGGCAGAGATGGCGACGGTTCTTCAAGAACCACCCGGGCCCCTAGAGCCTCCTGAGGCTCGGGACCCTGGCGGCTCGTGAGGAGCGACTTCTCTAGCACACTTCTTCAGCTACTTCAACACCTCTTCAGCAACTGTACCAGGTGACTTTTTCCGGTTCATTCAGCTGGGAGCGCCCCTCTGGCTGCATCATCCCCAGGTCGCATGGGCCTGTCCCTGCGGCATGTATCCTTTTGCAATTTTAGCTTACTTTCTTTGGGAGCGCCCCTCGGGCTGCATCATCCCTAGGCCGCTCGGGTCCGTCCCAGTGGCATGTATCGTTCTTGCATCTCTTCGAACTAGCTTGCCCTCTTGCATGGATTATCTTATTACTATCACCTGCCTGTCCGGTACTTCGATACCATGAACGTCGTGCGCCCTTGCAAGCCTACCCACGACCGCCTCATCATTAAGGACTGGCACGGAGTCTGTGCTCGGGTCCGTCCCTGCAGCGTCGCCAAACCCAAGAGGCTGAGCTCTGGCTCACGGGCCAGCTCTTGTGTACGTCACCTCCCATGGCCCTTGGTGCCTTGTTCTCGCATGAGCTAATCATGGACAGACAAGCCAGGGCACGCGACTCGGTGCCTCGACACCACGGGAGCCGCGCGCGGTCGTCTTTCTTCAGGATGTTTCGCATGAGAAGACTAGGCACGGCGTATGTGCTCGGGTCCATCCCTGCCGGGTCGATAAACCTAACGACTGAGCTCTGTCTGGTGGGCCGGCCCCGTTCACGTCATCTCCTGGGGTCGTTGATGTTTGGCCTTCTCATGTGATCACCTCAGGAGATTCATCCGGCGCAGGTTGCCTAACCATCTCGCAGGGCCAACACAGCTATACAGAATCAAGACCAGGCGCAACCCGCCTTGAGGTAGGGCCTCGTGAGTCCTGCGCTGGCTCATGAGTGCCCAGACACAGCTTGTCTAGCCCTGTCGTGCAAGCCACGTGTCAGGGCGGGGCTGTACACGCCCCCGGGGCTCCACTCAGAGGGAGCCCTCACCCACGCACCAGTGGAAGCACCATGCTCCGCACTGGAAGTCGACACAGTCGAGGAGCGGCTATGCCCGTGCATGTGTGGAAGCGCTATGCTCCACACTGGTGATAAACAACTGAGGGTGGCCCCATGGCCTTACCAACCTCAGGGGGCCTCCGGGCTCGGTGTCCAGCCTCGTCGCAACAATCCCCCTCGGGAGAGTCGCGCGAGGGGGCTGGTCACGGGGGCTACGCTTAGGTCACGCCCGAGCGTACGCCACCCTGCCAGGTCCCTCGGACCTGGTCGTCACGCGTCCCTCCCGAGCGGGACCTCGGCGAGAAAAAGGTATGGAGGTTGTTTGCAAGTCAAGGGGGACTCCCGAGCATCGCAACTCAGGAGCCTAACTGGTCACGTACCCCCTCACCCCTTGGTCCCGTCCTGGTGATCCGGACGGCCCAATGGCGGCTGAGTTACGCGCGGGGCTGGGCCCTGCTGACGTAGAACGCTAAGGCCTACTTTCGCATCTCCTTCCCGCAGGTTGTTTGCGCGTCAAGGGGGACTCCTGAGCACCGTGACTCAGGAGCCTAACTGACCACGTAGCCCCTCACCCCTTAGTCCCGTCTTGGTGATCCGGACAGCCCAACAGCGGCTGACGTATGCGCGGGGTCGGGCTCTGCCGACGTAGAACATCAAGCAAACGGGAAGGAAAATGCGGAATCTTAATAAAATATTGCAAAACATATCGTCCCTCAAATACCAAACAGAAGTTTTGACGCCTCCACGAGGCATGTTGCATATCGCAGGAAAGTAAATACGGGAAGGAGCACCACCATTCTCCAGCAAGCCTCCCTTTCAGCCTTGGGCATTGTCGTCAGGGAGCACCCCCCCCCCCCCGGTCGGTAGCATCGTCGTCGCCTGTGTCGTCAGCTGTAGCTACGGGACCGACAGCACCTTTGGCCGGAGGCGTAGGGTCGACGACAATGAACTTCTTCAGCAGGGCCTCCACTTGGCCCTTCACGGCTTCTGCGGCAGCTGCGCGGTGCTCCTCGTCCACAGGCTCAAGCAGGACACCGAGGTCGGCATCAGGGTCGCGGAGATGAAGGTGGCTAAAGACGCGCGTCAGGGCAGATGAGGAGAGCACACGGGCTGCCCCCTCCACTATAGGGCCGATCCCGTTGACGACATCCTCGAGCGTCGTGACAAGATGAGGGAGCAGCTGGGCGGGGCCCTCATCACCGATCGCCAACGGCTTCTCCAAGCCCTTCTCATAGAGCTCCCGCAGTGCCTCGCGGGACCTCTATTCGAGGGATTTGAAGCCCACGCGATCCTCAGCAAGAACCTTCGCCTTGGCTTCCAGCTGGACCTTCTCCGCTTCCACCTTCTTCTCCAGCTTCTCCAGGTGGTCGCGTTCCGCGGCTTGCGCTTGCACCAGCTGCTCCAGCTCAGCATCACGGCCGTTGACCGCTTCTTCTCGAGCCTTCAGCGCCTCCTCCCGTGCCTTGTGCTGGCGAGCCGCGGCAGCATGTTCCTTGCGCAGTTTCTCCAGCTCGGCCTTCGCTACCCGGCAGTGCTCCTTGGCGGCCTCAGCATCCTTCAACGCCACCTCGCGGGCGGCCGCGGCCTGGTCGACGGGCCGCTTACCCTCCTCGTAAACGGCCATGGCCTGACCCCAGGCCGCCCTCATGGACGCGTCGAACCACAGCCACCCCGAGATCAACTCCAGGTGCCCTGATGCCAAACAACGGTCGGCGCCTTGAAGGTCATCTCGAAGCTGGGTCATCACGGAAAGAGCCTCCTCCAGAGCGTCAGGTGAAGCAGATGGATCATGGACCGACGCTATAACGGGAGGAGGAGGAGGCAGCGTCACCGCCAAGGCTTGCGAGTCGGCGGCAGCAGAACAAGGGGATGGGGGCTCCTGAGCCTTTGGGACCTTTGCCGGCAAGCTGGGGGCGGACGCCTCCGGAGCTGGCCTGGCTGTGGAGGCCATTTTCTCCTGAGGACAGTCCTCCGTGCCTCGCGAGGATGACCGGGCCAGAGAAGCATGAGCACCGTCGTCACCTTTCTACGCCGAGGGAGGTGTGACTGCAGCAGGCTGGGTCCTAGAAGGCGTGGACGCTCCCTCGCTCTTCTTCTTCGCCGCCGGCGTTGGCCTGGTGATGCGAAAGAAAAGCGTCATGAAGGAGGCAGAGAGGTCTACAAGGATAGAATCAGGACAAAGCACTTACTGGTCTACGGCGGCGTAATCCCTCGGCCTCTTCTGAAGCACGGGGCCCGAAGGTTTCGTAGCCGGGGGCGCCGGCGCGGGGGGCCTAGGAGCAGAAGAGGGAGCACCAGCTGGGCCGGTGGCAGCACTAGTCGGTGTTAGAACAGGGGCGCCGCCTCGGGAGATCAGCGCCAACCTGCTCTTCCTCGGGACTCCGGCCGACGGCTTCTTCGGGGAAGTGACCCTGGACCTCGTGGTGATCCCAGCGGGGGGCAGGACCTCCCTCATCGGATGGTCATCAATCTCGTCATCATTGGGGAAGGCACGAAGGAGATCTGTCACCCGCGGAGGGGAAGTCTCCCCTCCCCCTTCCTGGGTCGCCTCCGAGTCGGGCCTCTCCTCCTCATTGGACTCGCCTTAGGACACCATCACCGGGGCCGTCGCCACCGGGGCCTCGGAAGGCACTGGCGGCACGAGCCCGTGACCGTCGAAGACATGCATGGCGGCAGCCACCTTCGCCCCATCGGGGCGGCGGTACAAGGGAAGATGGGTGTCCGGTGGATACCCCTGATCGTCCATGACCAGGAGGCGGAGAGCCGCGCCCAGCTCCTCGTCCGACAAAGCATCCGGGCACAGACGGAGGTCGTCCCCCTCGTCCCCGAGCTTCCACAAGGGGCGCAAGTGCGCCTGGAGCGGGTCTACGCACTGCGCCAGTAATTCCTTGACAATCATGGCCCCCATCAGCTTCGCCAACTTCGGGTCGTCAGGCTTCAGGTCGGCAGTCATCTTCTCCAGCACCTGCTTCACCCGGGGGTCAGTGGGCTTCACGCGGAGCCACCCGTTGTGAGGCGAGGGCATCTCCGTCGGCAGCACCAACCGAGGGTGGGAGCACTTAGCGTCCATGAGGACCCACTTGCTCGTGAAGCCCTCGGCCTTCGAGATCGTGTTGGTCCCAGTTGCCGCGATGAAGTTGGCGCATCCTGAGCAATGGCCGTCCTTGTCCTAGAGGTAGAAGAAGTGGCGAAGCAGCGCTACGGACGGCATCACCACCACGAATGCCTCGCAATAGAAGGCGAAGATCGACAGGAGGAGGACGGAGTTGGGATGAAGATGAAGGGCATGCAGCTTGTAGTGGCTGAGGACGGCGTAGAAGAAGTCAGAGAAGGGGGGACCAGCCCTTCAACGACCCTACTCACAAAGAAGGGATAGAAGGTGCTGCCAGGGGCCCCCGGCTCGGCAGAGCCCGCCCGGAGCATGGTCTTTCCCTTCTCGTTGCTGCCCTCCGCCGTCATCAGAACCATGGTGGCGAGGTTCTTCTCCGAAACATTAGGCGTACTCAAAGCTGGCTCGTACCAGGAGGGCGAGAGAGTGGCCTTTGCTTTGCCGGACGCCATCGGCTGCAGGCTCGAAGAGGAGTCGGTGCAGATCTGGAGTCTTTCGGAGTGAAGAGCAAGATAGGGGATCTGGAGCGAGACGAAGGAAGGTAATGAAGGCTCTGCGGCGCGCGCCAGCCTTTTGTCAGGTAAGGACGGTTGCCGAGGCAGCATGGGGAAGCGGAGACGCCCACGTCCCGTCAATCACCACGCGTTAATCAAGGTCGCAGGCGGTTGGGGCCCGCGGCGCTCCACACTTGCCCTTTGGCTTCGCCTTGAAGCCAAGTCCAAGTGTGCCTTGGGCCCAGGGGCTACTGTCGGCGTCCTGGGAAAGGGGGTACCTAGACTTGCCTGCCTACGGCCCACGACGTGGCCCACCAGCGGCCTGGTACGACACATCTTCAGCGGCAACCATTCAAGACCCTCGCGAGGGGCCAAGCCTCACAAGGCAGACGATGCAAGACCTCCTCAGGGGCAGCCTCACTAGGCAGGCTCCTGAGGAGCGGAGATATCTATGCAAGGAGCACCTCACGAGGTCCGCGTGACATGAGCCATGGCGACCAAGGCCAGGCGGGCACTAGTGGGCGCAGTGTACCAGTTTCCTCTTTGGTGCTAAAGAGGCAGGCGCAGGCGAGGAGTCCCGAGGCATCAGGCAAAGGTTTCCATATCGGTGCAACGAGACCAAGACCAGCAGGACGGCAGGACGGAGGTCATCGCGGAGCCCACAACAGCATCACCACCAGAGCCTTTGGCAGGCGAAGACCACCTTTTGTCAGGATAACTTGTACTAGTTGTCTCCCTTCAAAATTGGCCGTTGTGGGATCCCTTCCCGCCTAACATTTGGGAAGAGGACGAGGGCCTCTATAAATAGGACTAGCCACCATCTTAGAAAGGGGACGGGTCATTCGGACCACCCTCTCACACACACTAGCTCACCGAGCTCAAGAACACCTCTCCTCAGGAGGCTGTTCATACCTTGTACTTGTTCATCCTCAGCCTACAAGGCAATCCACCACACCACACTGGAGTAGGGTATTACACCACAATGGTGGCCCGAACCAGGATAAACTCTCGTGTCTTTTGTTCCTTGGGTTCGACGAGCTAGTCCTTGAGATCGTTGCGAGAGCGAGCTAGGAAGAGAGAGTCCTTTGTGCGCAACCCAGAGTTCGAACCACAAGGGTTTGCCGGAACCCAGAATCCGACAAGTATGGCTCGCAAGCGGCGGGCCCTACCTGTCGACCGAGTTCACGGCAGCCGGCGGGACCCACCAAGTGGCGGGCCCCTGCAGCCGGCGGAGAAGCCGGCGCCCAGGGACACTGACGGACGGGTCCTACACCCGGCCGAATTACCATTGTACCCCGAGGGGTAGGCCTATATAAACCCCCCAGGCTCCCCCATGCAAGGGGTTCAGAACCCTAGAGATCATACACTCACCCATGGAAGGAGAAGACAGAGCTAGCCTTGCCCTTCTTCCTCCTCTAGGCGAAATAGCTCAAGGAGCACTCTTGTAGCTACTCCATTGACGATAGTCATCATGCGGAGACCCCGCAGAGCAGGACTAGGGGTGTTATCTCCACGAAGAGCCCCGAACCTGGGTAAGACTCATAGGCATTCGAGATCTCGCTCACTCCAGCTTCTAGGACCCGGCGACGTACTACTGTCCCCATTCATGATAAGCCACCCCCTGGCATATGTCGCTAGATATCCCCGACATTTGGCGCCCACCTTGGGGCTCAATGCACGGTCATCCGGAAACACGTTCTGGACGGGAACCCTCTTCCTTCCTGGCGAGCGCAGCTAGCCCAGCATGCCCGACGGCGTTTGCATCGATGCGCTTTGCGGCGCGGAGGCCGCTTGCGCCGGAAGCTGCCCTGCTGATCTCATCGGCGGGATCCGCCTCTCCAATGAGCCCGCGCCCGACGCAGGAGCGGCCAGCTCGGAGAGCTGCCTCGTCGACCTCATTGGCAAGCTCTGCATCGCCAACGAGCCTGCCTCCGACCTGGAGTCTGTTGGCTCCACCGACCCACCCGTCGATATGCTCATCGACTCCGACGCGGTGCCCGCTGATGCCTTCCCTGGCAATGTGGTGATCATCGACGACCCGCTTCCCCCAACGAACAGCAACGCCAGCACTAGCACCATCACAAAGGTGCTGGTCACCAGCCGCGACGGAGCCTCTTGCGGGGCCGGCTAGCACCCGCTGCAGGCGGCAGTGCAGGGCCTATCCGCGCCCGTAGTAGCAGACGCCAATGGAGCGATGCTGGAAACTTTCCGTGTCTCGCTCCTCGACAGCGCCAACAAGCTGGCGGGCATGAGGTGCCTCACTGGAGCCTACCAGCGCGAGAACGACCGCGCCGTGTGTGGCACACCGGCTGCTGGCGAACCTAGTCGCGTGGGTACGGTTCGGCAGCGCGACGCGGCCATCGCTAGCATGCTCAGAGCCGAGCACCCAGTCGACGCCACCCCGATGGAGAACTTGCGCGCCACCCAGGTGGCGGCAGACGAGCATCGCTGCATGATGGCACACCTCCAGCAGCTCCTCGACGCAGCTACCGCGCAGCAAGAAGCCGGCCGCCGCGTGGAGAAACCCGGCGTGCAAGCCGAAAACCATCCCCCCTCCCGGCCGCGAGCATGGGGCGACCTCCCGGTCTCTAACAGGCGCGGCGCTCGCGGTCGGCAAGACCAAGAGCCAGCTGCTAGCCGCAGTCGGCGCACCCACATCACGATTGAGCGCGACCAAGATGGCCGCCCACGAGTAGTGGAACGGCAGTACGATCGTCCGCCTCCCCCTCGCAGGGAGAGGCACGCTTCCCGCCGCCTGTTGAGCATCCGACTCTTGGAGGCCGGCTAGGCCCCCGTGAAGGAGTCGGAGAGAACGACGCCCGCCACCGGATCGACCAGCTTGCTCGGTCCCTGGTGGTAGAAGAAGAAGATGCAATCGGCCCGGCCTGTTTTGGCCCCTGCATTCGCAACTAGCCCTTCCCCAAAGGGTTCTCGCTCCCTCGAGACACTCCCAAGTACAACGGCTCCGTAAAGCCGGAGGACTGGCTGGTCGACTACTCCACAGCCGTCAGCATAGCAAATGGCAACAAGCGCGTTGCCGTGAAGTACATTCCGCTCATGCTCCAGGGCACGGCCTGGACCTGGCTGAACAGCCTAAGCCGTACTGCGTCAATAGCTGGCTGGACTTCGCCGATGTCTTCATCTGCAACTTCACCAGCACCTACAAGCAGCCGACCAAGCCCCGCCAGCTCTCCATGTGTGTCCAAGGCCCGACTGAGTCCACCCGCGACTACGTGACGCGCTGGGCCGAGCTGTGTAACTCCTGTGAAGGGGTGCACGAGGTGCAAGCCATCGAGTACTTCACCGTCGGGTGCAGAGAGGGCACCTTGCTCAAGCACTGACTCTTGTGTGATGAGCCAACCACCCTAGATGATCTCTTGATCATGGCGGACAAGTACGCCACCGCCGACTCCTCGATGAAGTCGGAGATCCAGGTGGACGCTTCCGGGAAGGTGCTCCCGCCGGCTCCTCAAACACCGGCTGGTGACTCTAGCTGGCGCCAGCAGCCGAATGACAACAAGCGGAAGGCCCAGCTACCAGCTTCCAGCAGCCGGCAAGTGGCAACAGTCGAAGACCAGCAGTCGGAGGGGCAACCCGGCCCCAAGCGTCAGAAGGGCGGCAAGCCTGCTTGGTTGCCTGCCTTCTCTTTCGAGCAAACCCTTGATGCTCCCTGCAAGTTCCACAGCGGCGCGAAGCCGTCCAACCACACCACCCGAAAAGTGCCACTAGCTCGCCCGAATTGCCAAGGGCGAGGGCCTGCCCCTCCGCCTGTCGGCCCTCCGGCCCCGCCTACCCAGCAGCCGGCGGCCCGCGCAGCGGGCGCAATCCAAGATGAGTTCCCTGAAGCCAACGCCACCAATGTAGTCTTCACCAGTGAAGACGACGACAAGCACAGTCAGCTCCAGCAGCGCCGGGAGGTCAATGACGTATCCTCAGACGTCCCAGAGTTCATGCACTAGTCCGAGAGGCCCATCAGCTGGAGCCGTGCTGACCACCCGGGCGTGATGCCCTCGCCCGGTTCCTATGCCATGGTGCTGGATTCCACCTTCTCGACAGACAGGCGAGATTGCCGCTTCTCCCGGGTCCTGATAGATGGCGGTAGCAGCATCAAAGTCCTCTACTGCGACACCATGGAGAAGTTGGGCATCAAGGAGAAGCAGCTCCAGTCCAGTCGGACAGTCTTCCACGACAGTCTACCCGGACTTTGCTGCTCCCCAATCGGCAAGATCAAGATAGACGTCATGTTCGGAGACAAAGATCACTTCCATTGCGAGCCAATCTGGTTCGAGGTGGTTGATCTGGACAGCCCCTACCACGCGCTCTTGGGCCGGCCTGCACTGGCCAAGTTCATGGCGGTACCGCACTACGCCTACCTCAAGATGAAGATGCTGGGCACCAAGGGCATCATCATCATAGACGGCGACTACCAGAAGTCGGCCGCATGTGCTGCTGCCAACAGTCGGCTGGCCGAGTCCCTCGTCATCGCCGAAGAGAAGCGTCTCCTTGAGCGGGTTGTGGCCATGGCCGGCAAGCAGCCGGACATGTCACCAGACCCCAAGGAGTCGGAGACTCAAGGCTAGTTCCAGCCGGCCAAAGAGACCAAGAAGATTGCCTTGGACCCGGAGCACCCAAAGAGACACGCTATCGTGGGGACTAACCTCGATAGCAAATAGGAAAGTGAGCTCGTCGATTTCTTCCGTGAGAATCGGGACATCTTCACATGGTCTCCAAAAGACATGCTGGGTGTTCCGACGGATTTCTCCGAGCACAAGCTACATGTGAGGCCGGATGCAAAGCTAGTCAAGCAGCCCCTCTGCCGCCTGTCAGAAGAGAAGAGAAGGATTGTTGGTGAAGAGATCGCCCAGCTTCTAGCAGCCAGCTTCATCGTGGAAGTGTTCTACCCAGACTGGCTTGCCAACCTAGTCCTCGTCCTGAAGAAGAACAACAAGTGGCGTATGTGTATCGACTACACTAGCCTCAACAAAGCCTGCCCCAAACATCCGTTCGCGCTGCCTCGGATAGATCAAGTGATCGACTCCACAGCTGGATGCGAGCTATTGTATTTCCTTGATGCTTACTCCGGCTACCACCAGATCAAGCTGAACCCGGCCGAGCGGCTGAAGACCGCCTTCATCACACAATTCAGAGCCTTCTCCTACCTGACCATGATGTTCGGCTTGAGAAATACCGGCGCCACTTTTCAGCGTTGCATGCAGAAGTGCCTCCTCAAGCAACTCGGCAGAAATGGCCACGTCTATGTAGACGATATTGTGGTGAAGACAGAGAAGCACGACACCCTCCTAGAGGATCTCAAGGAGACTTTTGATAATCTGCGCCGTTTTCAAATCAAGCTCAAGCCAGAGAAATGTGTCTTCGGAGTCCCAGCCGGCCAGCTCCTTGGTTTCCTTGTCTCTGAACGTGGCATCGAGTGCAACCCCATGAAGATCAAGGCCATTGAGCGGATGCAAAGACCCACCCGGCTGCGGGACGTCCAGAAGTTTACCGGGTGCCTGGCATCTCTCAGCCGGTTCATCAGTCGGCTAGGCGAGAAGGCCCTCCCCCTGTACCAGCTAATGAAGAAGACCACTTGCTTCGAGTGTAATGACGAGGCGGATGAGGCATTCCTCCAGCTCAAAAAGATGCTCACCATGCCACCTGTCCTGGCCGCTCCGGCTGCTAAGGAACCCATCCTCCTGTACATCGCCGCCACCAGCCGGGTGGTCAGCACCGTGATCGTGGTCGAGCGCCCAGAAGACGGCAAGGCACAGCCGGTCCAGAGGCCCGCTACTACCTGAGTGAGGTGTTGTCGGCCTCCAAGCAGAACTACTCCCACTACCAGAAGATGTGCTACGGCATGTACTCTACCACCAAGAAACTCAAGCAGTACTTCCAAGAGCACTCCATCACGGTCGTCTGCACTACCCCACTTGCCGAGATCATAGGCAACAGAGATGCATCAGGCCGGGTGGCGAAGTGGGCCATCGAGCTAGCTCCCCACACCATCCTCTACCAACCCTGCACTGCCATCAAGTCCCAAGCGCTGGCCGACTTCCTCGTCGACTGGGCCGAGACCTAGTACCTGCCGCCAGCGCCGGATTCCACCCATTGACGGATGCACTTTGATGGCTCGAAGATGCACACCGATCTAGGAGCCGGCGTCGCCCTCACCTCTCCCAAAGGCGACAAGCTCAAGTACACGCTGCAGATCCACTTTGCCTCCTCTAACAACATGGCCGAGTACGAGGCGCTCATCCACGAGCTCCAACTGGCCAAATAGATCGGCATCCGCCGAGTGTTGTGCTACGGCGATTCAGACTTGGTGGTCTAGCAGTCGTCCAGCGACTGGGACGCCAAGGATGCAAACATGGCAAGCTATCGCTTCCTCGTCCAACAAGTCAGTGGTACTTCGACGGGTGCGACTTCCTTCACATGCCACGGGCCGACAACGAGTAAGCTGATGCCCTGGCATGGGTCGGCTCCACCCGGAATGCAATACCAGCCAGCGTCTCCCTCCAGTGCCTACACAAGCCATCTATCAAACCTTCACCGGAATCAGAGTCCATTTTCGTGTCGGCTGCCCCCGGAACAGTCGGATCCGGCTCGGGGGCTGCAGCAGTCGGTCCGGGGATTTCTACAGGTGGCTCGGGGACTGCAGCACTCCCTTATAGCCCGGGGACTTCACAACCCGGCCCGGGGGCTGCAGCAGTCGGCCCGGGGACTTCAACAACGTAGCAAGCAGCGACCGGCTCTGATGGCCCGGGGACTGCAGCCCTCGCATCTGGCCCGGGGGCTGCAGAAGTCGGCCCGGGGACTTCAACAATGCAGAAGCAGCTGTCGGCTCCGACCCGCCGCCTCCCAACTCAACCGCCCTGGTCCCAGTGGCCGTGATGACAGTGTAGAAGCACCATCATGGACACAACCCAGCCTTAACTTCCTAGTGAACATAGAGCTACCAGCCGATGAGATCCTGGCCTGATAGGTCCAACGCCGGGCAGCGGCATACACAATAGTGAACAGAGAGCTTATCAGGCGCAGCGTGACTGGTGTCTTCCAGCGCTGCGTAGAACCAGAAAAGGGCATGGCAATCCTCAGAGATATTCACCAAGGCGAATGCGGCCACCACGCCGCCTCCAGATCCCTTGTCACAAAAGCTTTCCGCCATTGTTTCCTCTGGCCGATTGCTTTGGATGACGCCAAGGAGCTGGTCAAGAAGTGCAAGGGGTGCCAACGCTTTAACTCCAAGCAACACCTGCCGGCTTCTGCACTCAAGACCAATCCCCTGACTTGGTCGTTTGCCGGCTGTGGGTTGGACATGGTGGGCCCACTCAAAACAGCACGTGGCGGCATGACCCATCTGCTGGTTTTCGTGGACAAATTCACCAAGTGGATTGAAGCAAAGCCAATCAAGAAGCTAAATGGTCCGACTGCTGTGACCTTCATCGCAGATATCACCATTCGGTACGGCATACCGCACAGCATCATCACCGACAATGGCACAAACTTTGCAAAAGGCACCTTGGGCCGTTTCTGCGTGACGCAGGGCATCCGACTGGACTTAGCGTCCGTTGCCCATCCGCGGTCAAACAACCAGGTCGAGCGAGCAAACAGCCTCATCCTGTCTGGCATCAAGCCCCGACTGGTCAAGCCGCTGGAGCGTTCGGACGGCTGTTGGATCGAGGAGTTGTCGGCCGTCCTTTGGAGTCTCTGGACTACGCCGAACAAAGCAACCGGCTTCACTCCCTTCTTCCTCATATACGGGGCCGAGGCCGTCATCCCAACTGACATCGAGTTTGACTCGTCTCGCGTCACCATGTACACGGAGGTGGAGGCAAAGGAGGCGCGAGAAGACGGCGTCGACCTGCTGGAGGAGGCCAGGCTGCTGGCACTCAGGCGGTCCGCCATCTACCAGCAACGCCTGCGCCGCTGCCACAGCCGGAAGGTCAATCCACGATCCTTCCGTGAGGGGGATCTTGTGCTCCGGCTGATCTAGCGAACAGCCGGCCAGCACAAGCTCTCGGCCCCTCCCTTCATCATCAGCAAGGCCATGGGCAAGGACTCCTACTACCTCATCAATGCGCAGAAGCCCAAGGCACGCAAAAGGGACGATTCCGGCAAGGAAATAGAGCGCCCATGGAACGCAAATCTCCTCCGAAGATTTTACAGTTAATGTAGTATGTATCATGCTACCTTTTGTATTAAGAGCAAAGACAACAGGTCCCCCGAGGCGCACTCGGGGCTAACTTTTTATCTATAAGATAAATTATGCTTGTGAATGTATTATTTCATTCCTTCGCCCGACACCGGGTCCGGTCAGCCGGCTCGGGGGCTCGCCACCGTGTCCTATGTTGATACTACCTGCAGTCGGACAAGTAGTGTGCCGACATCTAAGCCCTCTCTCGCCTTAAGCCACAGCTCATAGAGCGACTGTCCGGCTGGCAAGAGCTAAAGGCAGGAAATGATGTCCACACGAAAAATGACTAAGGAAAAATACCAACATAGGCCAAGCCGGCTCCTCGCCTCACCTGTCCGGCTGCTCATGAGCAGTCGGCCGGCCGGCTTCTAGCTTGACTAGCTGCGTTCTAGACGGCCGAAGTACTTGTCTATCCTAAACGGCTAAGTCCTTGGCCCAGCCACAGACTGCAGAGCGGTTGTTCGGCTGGCAGGGCGGCAACCAAAGGAAGGCGGAGAAAAAGCCAAAAAAAGAACAAAGAGCAACACCAAGCCAGAACCCGGCAAGAGCACAAATTGTGTGAGAATAAGTTATTTACAATAGCAATCGGCTCATGCCAGCATTCAACAGAGTTTGAATTACACCCTCCCCCCCAACGGGTGGAACTGCAAAATTTAACTTGTTCAAAAGTTACAAGACAGGGAAAACAGGACAGATAAATGGTTGCCTAAGCCAGGGGCGTAGCAAGCGAAGTAGACGGGTCGACAGAGGTAGAAGCGCCGGCTGGTGGAGCAGCCGACTGGTGGGTCTTGGCTTGGTCGGCATCGGCAGCAGTCGGCGCGGCCTTCCACGGCTTGCTGGTCGAGGCCTGATCAGGCTGAGGCCGGCTGCTCGCTCCATCGTCCGGTGCGAGGTCCTCGCCGTCCTCGTCCTCATCTTCCTCGCCCTCATCACTGGAGGCGATCTCCTCCGCTGAGTCCTCTCCCACCTTCGGGTCTAGCCCAAACTAGTTGGGCGGCACCTCATCGCCTTCGTCGTCCAGCTCCGGGATGAAGACGCTGGTGTCGGCGTACTCGGCGATCGCCGCGGCGCGCTTGACAAGGTCGCCGTGCAACGCCGCCAGCTCGGGCCCGGCCTCCTGCCGGAAGGTGGCCAGCTTGGCCAGATCCAGCTACGGGTACCAGGCCTTGACGAACTCCAAGGCCGTCCGGGTGCCCGCCCGGGCTGCGTCGCCTTTCCAAGCCTCGAACCGCTCAACCGCCACCTCCAGCCAGTCGGCATTCCGACTGGGGGTGCGGGGGACCTGGGCATCCGGCTAGAGCGTGGCCAGCACCTGAGACCCGGCGCGCTGCTGGCGGCGGAGTAGACGGTGAGCCGGCTACAGGTGCGTCTTGACGGCCAGGAGCTGCTCACCAAGATTACCACGCACGTTCGGCGGAATATCTATGCCCGCCCTCCTCCGCTAGTCGCGCCGCGCCTTGATAGACTGGCTGATGGCGACGGACTGGCCAGCAAAGATTTATGTACAAGAAGAAGATCAAAAGAGTTAGAAGCCAGAAGCCGGCTCCTGCAGCAATCGATGGCTACACAAAAGAAGAAATGACTTACCTTCGATCATGTCCTCGATCTCCCCGTAGCCGTCCGACAGGAACTTCTCCATCTCAGCCCAGTTCGAGCGCTGAGTCTCGAACTCGGCTTTGAGAAGAACTTCAACGTCCTTGAGCTGCTGGACCTCCGCCCTATGCTTCTCCACCTGGTCTGCCAGCTCCTTCGATAGTCGGTCGCGCTCCTGGGCGGCCTGGCTACGCTCCTGCTCCTTGGCATAGAGCTCGGACTTGACCTCGCCCAGGCGCTTCCGCAGATCAGCGGCAGCCTCTCCCAAGACAAGGAAGAGAAAACATCAGCATCAACCAAAACTAAGTAGTCATCGGAAGATCCAGCCCGACTGCTCAGCAGTCGCCCCGAATCTCGGGGGCTACACCCAGCGGGTCCGCTGACGCGCCCCCGCGGAAAGTAAAGATGAAGTGCTCACTGTCGGTGTCAAAACCCGCGGATCTCGGGTAGGTGGTCCCGAACTGTGCGTCTAAGGCGGATGGTAACAGGAGGCGGGGGACACAATGTTTACCCAGGTTTGGGCCCGCTCGATGGAGGTAATACCCTACTTCCTGCTTGATTGATCTTGATGATATGAGTATTACAAGAGTTGATCTACCACGAGATCGTAGAGGCTAAACCCTAGAAGCTAGCCTATGATTATGATTGTTGTTGTCCTACGGACTAAACCCTCCGGTTTATATAGACACCGGAGGGGGCTAGGGTTACACAGAGTCTGTTACAAGGGAGGAGATCTACAGATCTGAATTGCCAAGCTTGCCTTCCACGCAAAGGAGAGTCCCACCCGGACACGAGATGAAGTCTTCACTCTTGTATCTTCATAGCCCAACAGTCCGGCTGAAGGATATAGTCCGGCTGTCCGGGGACCCCCTAATCCAGGACTCCCTCAGTAGCCCCTAAACCAGGCTTCAATGACGATGAGTCCGGCGCGCAGATTGTCTTCGGCATTGCAAGGCGGGTTCCTCCTCCGAATACTCCATAGAAGATTTTGAACACAAGGATCGTGTCCAGCTCTGCAAAATAAATTCCACATACCACTGTAGAGAGTATAATATTCCACAAATCTAATCCGCTGACAAGTTTCATAGCGTGACATCACGCCACGGCCCGGTCATCATTCAAACCGTTTTTCCCAACCAGCTGCTGCACATATTGCAAGGCGGTTTTCTTGGCACGTCTTGTCGAAGCAGAGATCGTGTACCCTTATCACGGGATTCTCATCAATACGGGTGTGGGTAACCCAACCACGCCATCAATTACGGCGCTTGGGGAATAAGCGAGTTTACCAGGCAGGTGGGGAGGTGCATAGTTTCTTCCGCCCTTATAAAGGGACAAGGATTCATCTTTTTTACCCATGCCATCTTCTTCCTTGTCCATCGATTCTCGCGCACTCGAGCTCCAGCGCCCAAGTTCGCATCCTCTCCGCAAAGCCATTCCAAGCATTTCCAGAGCGGGGGGCAAGTGGATGGTCTCCTCCGTTACAGAGGAGGACATTACGAAGCCCTGGGGTGCCGGATACCTAGCCGCAGATATCGCGCACCGGCTTCCAGACGCGGGGCAGATCGTCCCTACTCCAGAACCCCATGAGAGGGTGGTATTTCTTACCCACTTCGTCCGCGGACTGGGATTTCCCCTCCACCCGTTTGTCCGCGGGCTCATGTTTTATTATGGGCTGGACTTCCATGATCTGGCCCCTAACTTCATCCTCAACATCTCGGCGTTTATCGTCGTGTGCGAGGCCTTCCTTCGCATGAAGCCCCACTTCGGCCTATGGCTGAAGACCTTCAACATGAAGCCAAAGGTGGTAGTCGGTCAGCAGGCAGAGTGCGGAGGCGCCATGGTGGGAAAAATGCCCAACGTCACCTGGCTCGAAGGCTCCTATGTGGAGACCGGTGGAAATCGGGATGGTTCTACATCACCGAGCCGCGCGACACCAACTGGGTGGCAGCCCCCGAATTTTGATCCGGCATCCCCATGCGGCTCACCTCCTGGAAAGAGAAGGGCCTGTCCTGGGGTTCGTCGGTGGAGCTGACCAGACTACCGAAATGTATCAAGAATATGATAAGCAAGAAAATCAAGCTTGTCAATGTGGTCCAAGTCATGCTCTTCCGCCGAATCCTCCCGTGTCAAAGACGGGCATTCAATTTATGGGAGTTCAACTCAGCTAAGCACCAGACGCTGCGAGAGCTCTTCGACACGACGCACAAAGACGTCTGGAAGGTGTTGTTCAAGGGCGCCGAGGTACCTCCTCCTCTTACCGAGGATCGCGGACTCAGCGCAAAGCGCCCTGCCAATCCGGTAAGCCTTTTATATCTCACAAAATGTTTCTTTGCCCAGCATAATAGTGTGAGGGGTCTGAGCCTCCATGCCATTTTAACAGGACTGGGTAGCGACAGCGGAGCAGATCGACTGTCCAGCCCCCCTGCCCGAAGATCCAGCAGATGCTCTCCTAACGGAGATGCTGGTTCCAGCGCCTTACGAGGCGCCGGAGAAGAAGGCCAAGAAGAAGGCCACGGGGACCAAGAAAGGTCTCCGGCGCAAGGTCATATCAGACTCACCGTCCAAAAACACCAAGGCGCACTCCTCCCACAAAAACGAGGAGGAGGAAGAGGAAAGTTCTCCCCCCCCCCCCAAGTCGGGGGAGACAAGAAAAGGAAGGCACAAGGGTACTGAACCAAGCCCCACGATTCACTTCCGACCGCCTCCTCCCCCCGCCCTACAGACGACGTCGAGGTGTTGTCTCAAAGGGTACTGAACCAAGGGGGGACAGTTCTGGAGGCGCCACAAGGTGACATTCCAGGCGTTGGGCGCATGAGGGGCAAGACTCCCGTGGGCCCTGATGCCGGGGGTAGCAAGTCTTGCCCCCAGCCGAATACTGCGCCGGAACCTCCAGTGGTTCCGGATTCTGTCAGGCGGCCCCTTGCAAAGGGGGCAAGCCGTCTACGCCGATTGCCTCTGTCCATCCAGAGGCATCGGACAATTTGCTGGAAGCGCTTCGCGGCGCCTCCATTGACAAAGAGCACCGCACTATCATGAGTGCGGTGGTCAAGAAGGTTCAGTCCGCCAAAAGTGGACTGACTGAAGCCTGTGCCAGCCTCCTAACAGGCTTTGAGGTGAGCAATCAAATTATAAGAAAATGTTACAGCATAGACAGTAGCCCCTGATGCTCTGTTTGGTGTTCGCAAAGAAAAGCCGAACAGAGGATCAAATAATAATCACAGGAGTCTAATCAAAATATGTCTATGTGAATAAGCAGGATTCGCTGCTGGCCGCTGCCGCTTGCACGGCGGAGGTCGCCGCACTAAAGCGGAACCTTGAGCGGTCCAAGGAAGAGCTCAGCCTTACCAAGAGGCAGCTCGAAGAGAACAAAGGTAAGTAATACCCCATCTGTTTATTGATAAAGAAAAAGAAAGGTGGTTTGTTAGATCACAGGATCGTTATAAATTTTGCTAGGGGCCACGACCGAAGTGGCGGCCCTGAAGAAGGCCCTATCTGAGGCCGAAGACAAACTGGCCAAGGAGCGCACCAAGCACGAGAAACAGGAGGCCCGAGTTGGCGAGGTGCAGCAAGAGCTCCAGGACTTTGTCAAGAAGTACAAGTCCTTGGAGCGTGACTCTAAGACGCAAGGGTCCGAGCTTGCGAAGGCCCTCGAGAACCCACAAAGCGCCAAGGCCGAAGCCCAAAAGGCCCTGCAGGAAATTCAGGCGGTTAAGAAGATAGCAGCGGGTATGGCATTCATTATGCAAAGCAAGCATGTGAAGGAAACTTTCCTTTTACTTACCCGAATTCGGAGCTCTCCAGGAGCGTTCACAGATCTGCCCCGCAGCGTATCGAATGCTGCAGAGTTCTACCGGGCCGAGGAGGGGAGCTCGATGGAGAAGTTGTTCTGGTCTCAGTATACTGGGACCGAACATCCGGTGCCCTTGAGCGACCAGTTGAAGCAACTGGTCGAGCTTCACAAGGCAGCCGAACTGGCCATCAAGGGCCTCATAGTCCGGATGTGGCCTGGCGAGCCCCTGCCTGGCAGCTATTTCGGCCTGGTAAGGCGAGTTGTGAACGCCTGCCCACGGCTTGTAGTCATAAAGTGGTCCGTCTGTATTGAAGGTGCGCGCAGGGATTTTGCCCGGGCCAAAGTGCACTGGGCGAAGTTGGACGCCGAAAAGCTGGTGAAGGAGGGGCCACCGGAGGGCAAGGAGCATCGCCACCCCGAAAAATATTATGACAGTGTCCTGAAGGGCGCTCGCCTTGTGGCGGAGGAATGCGCTAAGGATGTAATATTTGAATGAATGTACTCATGTGATCCTGTAAAATGAAAACGAGTTCATGTGCGCTATATAACGCTTGTTGATTTAAAATATTACCTTTTGTGCGGCCGTTTATAAAATTTGAGAGTTGGCGAGTCGTCGGCTTCTGCCCCCATGTAACTAGTACTGAGGTGTTCGGGATAAACCTGATCACTCATTATCCCAGTTTTGGGTCCTTCGAAGGAGGTGTTCAGCACAACGAACCAGGCAATCGGACTATAAAGCTTTATCACTCTCACTTAGCCATAGAAGTCTACAATTTTAAATTTTGGTGAAGCCCCTAGTATTCAGAGGGCCGAACTTGGGGCGCTATGTACGCCTAAATCGGACAAGGCCGACTCCTCGCCCGAAGTGGAAAAAATCTTTAAGGATTTGAGACCTCTCGAACAGCGACCAGCTCTCGTCGCATCATGACGGTCAGTTTTCGGCTTTCTCTACTGAGGTGCTCGTTCGGAAGAACCGGGACACAATCGTAGTAATTCTCCCAGTGCTACCTTAGCCGATATAGCGGAATGTAAGGTACCAAAACATGGGAGCCGGGCAAACCCAACTATTGACCCAAGACATGATTCGGAGCTGATGCATATAATGCTATAAGTTCGTGGTGACGCACTGTCGAAAGTGTTCGGACTTTTCGTGTCGTGTTATGGGGTACACTGAAGCCCCTGGCGCACTGGTCGTACCAGAATGTACGAGTGCCATTTTTCATAAATAAGCAGACAAGGAAAAAAGAAATGCAATAATAGGCTAATGCTATACATTGTTATTTAAATAATACGTCAAAGCGTATGTATACAATTAGTGCAATAAGCAAAAAATAGGACCATTTGACATGTCCCATCCAAGGGCAAGTTGCGTATGGGTATGTAAAAAACAGGTACATCGATCGTTATCAGAGACCACCTGGGAATTCCCTTGTACATCAGAGCTTCTTGCTTCCTTGGTATTTCCTTCCCGTAATGAGTCCAACAATCAGACTGCCGGAAAGGGCTTCCAGAGAGTAAGGTCCTAAAATAGAAAAAATGATAAAGTTATGCGGCCCCTGGGGTGGTTGAGCCGCATTGTGGGACGTGCCATAGCCGTGCCTCCGCCTATGCCCATGGTATCTTGAGTGCGTAGTTATGTACGCGCGGCACAAATTTTGCTGCTTGACTGGGACTATGACGGAGGCTGAATTGCTACCCGAGCTCTAAACGTGCCTGGAGATCCTGTTGTAGGTTACTCTAGACTCGCTTGAAGGTGTCCGGGGGCCTTTTCGCCGAATTGGCGGTTGGCCTCAGAAGGCTGCTTTGTACTTCCGCTGCGAGGGCCGCAGTGTGCTCCTCCGTGCGGAGCGAGCGTTCTGTGTTTCCATTAACTGTTATAACTCCGCGAGGTCCTGGCATTTTGAGCTTGAGTTATGCATAATGCGGTACCGCATTGAATCTAGCAAATGCGGTTCGTCCGAGTAGTGCGTGATAGCCACTGCGGAAGGGGACGATATCGAAGATTAACTCCTCGCTCTGGAAGTTGTCCAGGGATCCGAAGACCACTTCCAGTGTGATTGAGCCCGTGCAACAGGCCTCTACACCTGGTATGACACCCTTGAAGGTGGTTTTTGTCGGTTTGATCCTCGAGGGGTCTATACCCATTTTGCGCACTGTATCCTGATAGAGCAGGTTCAGGCTGCTGCCACCGTCCATAAGGACTCGAGTGAGGTGAAATCCGTCAATGATGGGATCAAGATCCAATGCGGCAGAACCGCCATGACGGATACTAGTGGGGTGGTCCCTACGATCGAAAGTGATCGGACAGGAAGACCATGGGTTGAACTTTGGGGCGACTGGCTCCATCGCATAGACGTCCCTCAGTGCATGCTTCCGTTCCCGTTTGGGAAATGGGTTGCGTATGTCATGTTCACCGTTTTCACTTGGGGAGGAAATTTCTTCTGTCCTCCTGTGTTCGGCGGCCGGGGCTCCTCCTCATCGTCGTTGTGCAGCCCCTTTTCCTTGTTTTCGGCATTCAACTTGCCAGCCTGTTTGAACTCCCAGCATTCTCTGTTGGTGTGGTTGGTTGGTTTATCGAGGGTGCCGTGAATTTGACACGAGCGATCGAGTATGCGGTCCAAACTGGACGGGCCCAGATTGCTTCTTTTGAATGGCTTTTTCCGCTAACCGATTTTGAACCACTGAATCTGGCATTGACTGTCGTGTCTTCGGTGTTATCGTCATTATTGCGGCGCTTGTTTCTGTTGCGACGTAGCCTGCCGTTACTATCTTTGGCATCTGAATTGCCAGGGTTTCTTGACGTATTGTTGCTGCGAGCCAGCCAGCTGTCCTCGCCCACGCAAAAGAGGGTCATGAGTGTCGTGAGGGCTGCCATGGACTTCGGCTTCTCTTGGCCGAGATGTCGGGCGAGCCACTCGTCACGGATGTTATGCTTGAATGCCGCTAAGGCCTCGGCATCCGGACAGTCGACAATTTGGTTCTTTTTAGTTAGGAACCGAGTCCAGAATTTCCTGGCTGATTCCCCTGGCTGTTGTGTTATGTGACTCAAGTCATCCGCATCCGGAGGTCGCACATAAGTGCCTTGGAAGTTGTCAAGGAATGCGTCTTCCAAATTCTCCCAACTGCCTACGGAGTTTGCCGGCAGTCTGTTGAGCCAATGCCGAGCAGGTCCTTTGAGTTTTAATGGGAGGTACTTGATGGCATGTAGATCGTCACGGCGGGCCATGTGAATGTGGAGGAGGAAATCTTCAATCCATACCGCGGGGTCTGTTGTACCATCATATGATTCCATGTTCATGGGTTTAAAACCTTCTGGGAATTTGTGATCCCTTACTTCATCAGTGAAGCATAAGGGGTGTGCGGCGCCTCTGTGCCGGGCTATATCACGACGCAGTTCATATGAATCTTGTCTGTTGTATTCAGCCCGGCCGGATTTGTTTTTAGTATATCCGGCGTGGCGGTCGTCGTCACGCGTTGGAGCGCGCGCCCCGTGATCCGTAGATCGATCTTGCATGTCCTGCTTTGTTTTCCAATACGTCTCGCAGGTCCTGCGTGTTACCCCGGGCCTTGGTATTTTTGTTTGACTGGTGCCGGGGTGCGGGCTGGACTTCGGCCTGATATGCCACTTTGTCTTGGCCACGAGGTGGCCGGTCAGCCGCATCATACGCAGGAGGCGTAGGCTTTAATGCTTCCTCCTCGAGTTGGGGTAGCAACCTGTGCTTTGGGTAACTTTTGGTTGGGCGCTCGAGTTCGTATTCCTCGGCCGCCAGGACCTCAGTTCATCTATCCGCTAGCAGATCTTGGTCAGCTTTAAGCTGTTGTTGCTTTTTCTTCAGCCTTTTTGTTGTGGCTATAAGCCGGCGCTGGAAGCGCTCCTGTTCGACGGGATCCTCAGGCACGATAAATTCTTCGTCGCCGAGGCTCACCTCGTCTTCGGAGAGAGGCATGTAATTGTCATCCTCTGATTCTCCGCCTGCTGCCTGTTCCTTAGGGCTAGCTTGCCCATCCTCCGGCTCGAAATCTGGCTGGAGGGGGTTGTCTTCGTCTTCGGCACTATCCGCAGCGTTATTGTCTCTTGTGCCGGTACCGCTGCTTTTTCTATGGAGGGGCTTAGAGCGGCGCCGATTACGCCGGTGCTTAGATTGCTTTTCGGGGGGATTATCCTCCGTTGCCTTGTCGCCGTCGCTTTCTTTGGGGGTGTCCACCATGTATATATCATATGATGAGGTGGCAGTCCAGCGCCCTGTGGGCGGTGGTTCTTGTTCGTCTCCTGCATCTTCGTCCATACCGTCGATGTCTTCGGAGCCGAAATCGAGCATGTCGGTTAAGTCGTTGACAGTGGCTATTAAGTGGGTGGTGGGTGGGAAATGAATTTCTTCGTCGTCCGCTTCCCACTCAAGCTGAACATAGTTCAGCCAAGGGTCTCTTAACAAGGAGAGAGACCTTAATGAGTTTAACACGTTGCCCAGGGGTGAGGGCTGAAAGATGTCCGCGGAGGAAAACTCCATGATCGGTGCCCAATCAGATGCGATAGGCACGGACGCAGGCGGTTCGGAGCCCGTGGCAGGGTACGAATCCAAGTGTCCGGCAGCACATGTCTCATAGGGGGTGAAGTCAGCATTCGGCTCTATCGCCGCTGAGTACGCGGCCTCCATGGTGGGGTCCATCCACCCGTCCTCGGACGGCGCAATCTGCTCCGGATTGAGGGCCGGAGTAGCCGCAGGTGTGATCTCCCGAACACTGTCCGACGGCAGAGCTAAGTCATGCTCGTCGTGACTGTGCGGCACACCTGACATGGGCTCGAACCCGTCGAAGATCAAGTCTTCACGGATGTCGGCAGTATAGTTCAACCTTCCAAACCTGACTTGATGGCCAGGGGCGTAGCTTTCGATCTGCTCCAGATGGCCAAGGGAGTTGGCCCGCAGTGCGAAGCCGCCGAATACGAAGATCTGTCCGGGGATAAAAACCTCACCCTGGATCGCATCGTTGCCGATGATCGAAGGAGCCATCAAGCCTTATGGTGACGGCACAGTGGAACTCTCAATGAAAGCACCAATGTCGGTGTCAAAACTGGCGGATCTCGGGTAGGGGGTCCTGAACTGTGCGTCTAAAGTGGATGGTAACAGGAGGCGGGTGACACAATCTTTACCCAGGTTCGTGCCCTCTCGATGGAGGTAATACCCTACTTCCTGCTTGATTGATCTTGATGATATGAGTGTTACAAGAGTTGATCTACCACGAGATCGTAGAGGCTAAACCCTAGAAGCTAGCCTATGATTATGATTGTTGTTGTCCTATGGACTAAACCCTCCGGTTTATATAGACACTGGAGGGGGCTAGGGTTACACAGAGTCGGTTACAAGGAAGGAGATCTACAGATCTGAATTGCCAAGCTTGCCTTCCACGCAAAGGAGAGTCCCACCCGGACACGGGACGAAGTCTTCAATCCTGTATCTTCATAGCCCAACAGTCCGGTTCAAGGATATAGTCCGGCTGTCCGGGGACCCCCTAATCCAGGACTCCCTCACTCACTTCGACTCTGGGCCAGATCAGCAGTCTGCTTGGCTAGTTCCTGGTGCTGGGAGTTGTAGGCGGCCGCACGAAGATTGTGGTAATCCTGCAACAGAACGACAATTCAAGACTCGGAGCATACATTGGAGTTCCGAGCCGCCTGCTTAGCAGCCGGCCCGGAACTCGGGGGGCTACACCCAGTGGGTGCGCTGGCGCGCCCCCATGGAAGATTACAAGAATTGAAAACAAAAGGCAAAGAGCGTACCCGAACGGACGCCTGCATCCTCAAAAGCTCCTTCCTGGACTGCAGGAGGGTGGCATCATGGGCGTTGAACTGGGCCAGGATGTCCTGCACCACCACGTTGAGGACACCCGAGCCAGCCCCGGACGTCCAGTCCGGCGGAGCGGCGCTGGTGGCCTCAGCGTCAAGCGCCGACGAGCTCGCGGCCCCAACCTCTATCGGCCTTGGCTCCGAGACCGCCCTCACTGGGCGCTGGTGCGCGGGAACACGGGGCGTTGCAACCCGGCCCACCACCAGCTCGCCGCTAGAAGGCGGCACCACCGGTACTTCAGGCCGGCTGTCCTGCGTGCCGGCAGTCGGCGCGCACGGAGGCACCTCCGTCTCCAAGACGACGGGGTCAGCCCCTCTCCTCTCCAGGGCCGGTTGGTCGGCCCCATCCTCTCCAGTCGGTGCCTGGCCCTCCAACACCGGCGGCTCCGCGTGCTGTGGGCCGGTGGCTTCCGGAGCCCTGCCACGGGACGCCTCCTCCTCCTGTGCCTTGGCAGCCGTGTCTGCCTGCTCCTTGGCCGTCGTGTCGGCCTGCGCCTTGGCTGCCGCATCGGCCTCCACCCGTGCCACTTCGGCCGCCTCCGCCTTCGCCTGGGCCGCGGCGTCCCGCTATAGCTGCGCCTCCAGCGCGTTCCTCTCTGTCACCTCCGGAAGGGCGGCGATCGGGTCCACGCGGCGGACGACTTCGGGGCTGCCTGCCGCCCCAATCACCAAGGCGGACGGGGCCCGCGAGAGAGAAAGTGGGGCCCTGTGCAACATAGCTAGAAAAGCTAAGAAGAAATTTGCGAGAAAAGAAGAAATAAAAGCAAGACCAAGATACTTACGCGGACACCATTGGGCGCTACTTCGGGCCCTTCCGGAGGGTGGCCGCCTTCGCGGTCTCTTGCCGCTTGGTCGCAGCGGTTGCGACCCTAGTCTTCTTGGACGGACGGCTGCCGAACAACCCGGCATCGGCCCGACGCTTTGGCGCGCCGGCTGCTCCAGTCAGCGCCGTCGAAGAGCCGGCGCCTATCCTACCGGCGTCAGGGGCACGGCGCGGCTCGTCGTCCTCCTCGTCGTCGTCCGGCCAACCCCCGACGCCGCCTCCTGCGGAGCCGCTTGCTCCCTCACCGCCGCCTCCTGCGGCGTCGTCCTCCTCCATGGCGGTCGCCCCCAGCTCAAGGTCGTGCACATCGCTTTCCGCGCAGTCCGCCATGTACTATTGACCTCGTGCTCTGGGTGGCCCCCCTTCTAGTATCTTTTTGCGCCAGTATTTTTTATATATTCCACAAAAATTCTCCATCAATTTTCAGGTCAATCCGAGAACTTTGATTTCTGCACAAAAATAACACCATGGCAATTGTGCTACAAGCAGCAGTAGTCCGGGTTAGTTCCGTTCAAATCATGCAAATTAGAGTCCAAAACAAGGGCAAAAGAGTTTCGAAAAGTAGATACATTGGACATGTATCACTCCTCTCTCCACACCGCCACCTTCGCCCGGTGCCATCTACTAGACAATCTAGTACAAATGCTCCGACTCCCACTGCTAAAAAAACTTTCGCTTGTGGTGGTTGATCTGTCGGAGGCCTCACTGCACAGCATCATCCACTCGAGTTGCCCAGCCCTGGAGCACTAGCTGATTGTTTTGGGAATAGAAATCCGTGTCCATTGTCTCCAAATAATGCTGCTTCACCTTAAAAGCATTAGAATTTGTTTTGAAGGACAAAAGCTCATCATCGAAGATGCCCATTCACTTGAAAGGTTGCTCCTTGATTGTTCTTCTGTACCTTCTCAGAGAACTATCGTCTCTGCGCCTAAACTGGAGACCATGGGTGCACTTGATGATTCGCTTAATGGTCAGAAGATGGTGCGTGGCTCCACACTTATTCAGGTACTGTATATTATCATCTACACTTTTGTAATCATAAACTGCATTTTTCATTTTTGCGCATAATTTTTATATCATCTTGGAGTACACTTTGGGTACTAATATTATGTTATATGCTCAATGAAGAGTTCGTCCATGGGTAGCCTATCAGTGCTGCTAGATTCTCAGGATCTTATATATCGGAATGTTTAGTTATGATCTGAATACAATTATTGGCTTGCTGCGATGCTTTCCATATCTGGAGAATTTGTATATCAAGGTGATGGTTTCATGCACATTGAAAGCCCATATATATTGTACTAGAATTACCGTTCAGCTATCTTTCTTTCGACATACTCTTTTTTTAGACCTTAACTGTTTTCAATCTTCATCTCTACGTAGGCACTAACACATGGAGAAAACATATAACCAATCGGTGGCATAATAAGCACCGGGATTTTCTCAGTTCTCATGACATTCGTTGAGGACAATAACGATGGAAGGTTATGCATCCAACCAGGCAAACAGAAACTTTGTCACATTCTTCCTGTTGAATGCGAGGTTACTATTGTCCATGAGGCTTAAGTTTTTCAACAAGAAATTTCTCACAGATTGATATGTTCAACAACAAAAAAAGAAGTTTCGGGTGGACAAATGGGCTTCTGAACGTGCTCGGCTTCTATTTACAACAACTTGTGGTCATATTCCAGTAAAAAAATTGGCACAAGATGTTGATTTCATGGATCAGATCGATCCATTTGTTTGTGACTGCCAAAAAAGTGGTCGGGTTAGATGTTATTGCCATGTTCAATCTAGGTTCTGTCTTAACCTGATGAACAATTAATCCTTGTGCTTTTGTACCATTTGTCAGCTTGAGTTAGATGTTGGTGCCCTTTTCAACTCGACTGTGGCTATAATTGTTTCTTTGAAACAAGGCAATTGGCTTGCCATTTCCTTAATTAGGAGAGAAATATTGTAAAAAATCCTAGGGAAATAACATCACTCTCGCCAGCTGCTTGAGCTCATTGTGCCTTACAGAACCCAAGGGCTTAGCGCCTGCCAGCACCCACAAACTAATTCTGAGCTAGCACACCAAATAGGTTGTAATTCTTCAAAAGAAAGGCTGCATGGCCATGACTGATTTGGATTCTGACATTTGGGACCCACGAGGAAAAAGCCTATTCGAGCTGGTGTCGACTTAGTCGATTCTGCCTACCAGCGGTTGGATTGACATCCAACATCTATCATGTTTCTTCTATCACTTGTCTTCTTCCTCCAGCCGCAGAAACCAAACCACACCGCCAGTCCCGCGTGCTCCCTCCTCCCACAGCTGGCTGCGCATCTGCCGCCCTACCGTACCCTCAAACGTTGGCCAGTCCATCCTTCTATTCCCCCACATGTCCTGTTACTCTCCATCGACGTTAGCCCCAACCCACACCCGCGCCCGAACCAGTCAACCCTCGTACTCCCCTCCGCCTGCGACCAGACTACCGCATCTTCCGCGACTCTTGTTTGTTCCTCTCCGAGGCCTCGCCTTCGTCCTCCGCCTTGGTTCGCTCGCCGTGCATGGTGCATCACCGTCTAGCGTTGTCAACGTGGTCAACAACTGAGAGGAATAAGGAAATGACTGTACATGGAGAGGATGACAGTAGGGACACACCAGGGTCATGGCAGTAAGCAAGCAAGTGCCTTGTTATTAGTACAAGCCAAAAAATGCTTCCTCCTAATGGTTTGACATCTATGTCCCACGCCATTGTCAACGTAGTCAATAAACAAGAGAATTACACAACGAGCAGCTGACACCAGGACTCAACAGGTCATGTAGTTGTTATTTAGTACGGAGCAGGGTATTAAGGAGGCTGTGCGAGCGTTGTGGCCCGTCAAGCCCAGGCTTTTATTTTATGTTTACCACATGATGAGCCCAGTTGTTGTTTTTTTTCTTTCTAAAAATGGCTAGCCTATGTTGACACTAGATAAAAATTGAAAGCAAGAAGAGGCAACAAATGTTGTTTCATCCACAAAGGTGACACGTTCCCCTACCGGAACCATGAGGCTTCTTGTGAGAAACTCTGGTTTATGAGAATCTTATACCCAAATCTGCCCCAAATGGGACAATTTTTTTACCACAGCATTTTCGTGCCATTCCATGATAGCATGCCAAGTTTCATGAATTTCAATCAAGTTTTTGATTTAATGGAATTTCAAAACCAAGTCCCTCAGTGTTTGCGGCCGAGCGATGCTGCCTATGTGTTTCATATTCATTCCCATTTCTTGTGTGGGACCTAAGCATGCACCAAAGGACACACATTTGATTTTTCAACACATTTTTCTGCACCGAAGCATGTGCCTATAGCTCAAATTTGAATTATGCACATAAAATGCCTAGAAAATCAGTTAATTTATAAAAATGTCCAAACGAACCCCCAAAAATTACAGAATTTAAAACGATACTCATGTTGTTCTATGTTGACACTAGAAAAAAATTGAAAGCAAAAAGAGGCAACGAATATCATTTCATCCACAAAGGTGACACGTTCCCCTACCGGAACCATGAGGCTTCTTGTGAGAAACTCTGGTTTGTGAGAAGCTTATACCCAAATCTGCCCCAAATGGGACAATTTTTTACCACAGCATTTTGTGTCATTCCATGATAGCATGCCAAGTTTCGTGAATTTCAGATGTGTTTCCGATTTAATGGAATTTCAAAACCAAGTATCTCAATCTTGCCGGCGACACACGATGCCGAGGTGTTTGAAATTCATTCCCATTTCTTGCATTGTACATAAGCATCCAGCCATGGACACATATATGATTTTACAACCCATTTTGGTGCAGCGGAGCATGTGCATATAGTTTAATTTTGAATTATGCACCTTAAATGCCTAAAATCTTAGTTAATGTATATAAATTTCCAAACGAACCCCGAATAGTATCAGTTTTTTATGACACTCCCATATTTGCATGTTCATTGCACATAAAAGTTCTAGCAATTCAAACACCCTCCTTTGTCGCTATGACTCCATTATGTATTTCAAATCAGGACAAAAAATCAAGTTCGTCACACGCAGTTTATTATCACCAACCGTCTGTGATGTAGTAAAAATATCGTGGAGCACCATCGGAGTAGTATATGGCTTACACGAGAAGGTTCGTCGACTTTGCGCGCCAGTTTTTTCGCTTCACCGATCCAAAATTTTCGAATTCCGCGGAAATATCTACCTCCCCGCGCCCTCCCCCTTACCAAAAGCCACATTTCCCCCGTTTTCGCCTTCCTTTCCAAGTTGAAACCTTCACTCCTTGCTTGCAGCACCGCCTCCTCGCCGGCGACCCTCCTTCACGCTGCTCGGCCTCGATGATCCAGGCCGGTAATCCACACCCAACCCCCATCCTCCTCCTCCTTCCACAGCCCACATGCCCCGACCGTCGGCGCGACACCTTCCATCCAAATCACCGAACCCTCCCCCAAATAAGCGCCGCCCTAATCCATGGTGCATGCAGCATAGCCAGGAGCTCAAGAAGCATTTGGCAGCAGAGAAGAAAATCGCGGCTGCACGCGTGGATGAGGTCGCGATGACTGCCATTTGTGCTGACCCCCAGATCTTGGAGGAGCACCACGCTGTCGAGGCCACCGTCGACGCCTCGCGCGCCGACGCCGCGACGTGGTTAGCTGCTTTAAATGACAGTTTGTGGGGTTTTCTCGAGGCCACCGTCGGTGCCTTCGACGTATACTACAAGGTGTTTTCTCAGCGTGCCCGTGCTTACCTCAACTCGAGAGCCAGCAGGTTGGTGCCCGGAGTGGCTCAGGCAACTCACCAATACGAGGAGGGCACCCACGATGTGGAGGCCTCGCCCTCTTCCATGTCCTGGGAGCCAATCATCATCGATATCTTTGACGATGAGGAGTAGCTTGTCTTATTAGCTCACTATAAGGACCAATGTTTAGTTAGCTAGCTACGCTGGTTAAGCTTGCTCGGTTTACCCGTTGCATGTGCTGCTCCTGCCTTTCCATAACAAATTCTAGTGAATTGTCCTATCTACTTTTACCATGCAATCTGTTGCTCTAGTGTATATGTTTTATATGTCGTGCAATGTGGTGCTCACTTGTTAACTGTTTGGTTAATTAGTTGTCGTATTCAGTTAATTGTTTTGTTCAATTCTGCAATGTGATGTTCAATTCTTCATGGTGCAATTTTGTATTGTCTTCCATGTGAGAAATAAATCGAATTTATTTGTACAAAATACATGAGAAACAAATGAAATTGCTATATTTCCAAGTTGTCAAGCATGTTTGGTTTGATTAACTGTCTGATCTTCTAGTGTGTTATATATTGTGCAATGTGGTGCACAGTTAATGTTTGTTTCATTTGTTGTGGTGTTTAGTTAACTGTTTGGTTCAAGTCTGCAATGTGATGTTCAATTGTTGTGGTACAATTTTCTATTGTTATGCATGTGAGGAATAAATCGAATTTGGTTGTACTAAATACATGAGAAACATATACAATTGCAACATTTCCTAGTTGTTAAGCATGCTTGGTTTGGTTAACTGTTGGGTCTTCTATTAGGAGTATGTTATATTGTGCAATGTGGTGCCTAGTTAATGCTTGGTTTGTTTGTTGTGGTGTTTAGTTAACTGCTTCGTTCAATTCTGCAATGTGATGTCCAATTGTTGTGGGTAGAATTTTGTATTGTTATGCATGTGAGGAATAATTCGAATTTGGCTGCACTTAATACATGAGAAACATATACAATTGCAGCATTTCCTAGTTGTTAAGCATGCTTGGTTTCTATAAATGGCTTTTCCATGTGGCTCGAAATAATTTGCTGAATCTGCAATGTGTGTGTTTTTCATCAACATATTTTACTAATAGTATGCCAACCCTGAGTTAACCTGATCAATATCTACCTTATATGTGTTGCAGGGAAACAATGGGAAGCACGGAGGTTTACAATCGAGGTGTGCACATGCATGGTCCTTGTCTAATAGCACGTTATTGTGCAATTGCAGGAACCATTCTAATATTTAGGTTTTTAACAATTTGGTCTTGTACATGTAGGTCCTGCTGTCAGAGGTTTTGACCCACTGTTCGACCCATTTTGCATATGGGGAAATGAGTTGTCCATGAATATCAGCCAAGTCAAGAAACTAAGAAAGATTGTTAGGATAAAGAAACTAGCGATGAGGAACAACAAGCTCTTTGTTTGCAAAATGAAGAAGACATCAGTGCACCACTGGATGGTACTAACTATTATACCTTGTCTTTTTTATTCCTTTGCGCCAATTCCGAATTTAGAGAAGATATTTATGCATATCTTTGTTTTCAGGCTTTTCCAAAGCAGTTCACTGATGATTACCTCTCAAACAACCTGTATGGTCAGGAGGCGAGGAAGGTATTCATACAACACCCATGGTACAATATTGAAGTCTTCCTCAAGAGGACGAACGATGGACGGTCAATCATCCATAGGCACTGGCCTAAAGTTGCAAGGAGCTTCAACATCAATGAAGGCTCAATATTCGCCTTCCACTTCAGCAGTTTTCCACATGAGATTCATCTGTCTATCTACCGTCTCTGGTGCTAATTTCGAAAGGTTATAGATGTTGCATGTGAAACTTGGAGATAGTGCAGTTGTGTAATGGGGTAGCTAGCTATATGCCTATATGGTGTAACTGCGTGCTAAAGCTAAATGTACTCTGATGTATTTCAATTATGAAATCCCGATTCCGTAATACAAAAATGAAATATATTATGTGCTTAATATGAAATGTCAATTTGATTAATAAATGGATTACTAATAATAGGCCAATTTCATGCTAATTGGGTTTTATCTATTGCAAATGGTTATTGAGAAAACACCGTGGGCAATGACGTCAGACAACGCACACAGTTTCTAGCAAGAAAACGTGTTGGATCAATGAACAATCACACGCGACTTCTTCTTGAAAAATGTTTCCGCTATGCCACCATGTGAAAACGTTTACCACATAAAAAGAGTGTGTGATGGACAGCCTATGCCACACAGTTTCTTCTACGCGTCGTGTGTGATGCATTCAATAATGCAAACGGTAAAATTGTTAATATCGTCTGCAATGGCAATGCTATCACAAACAATTTAATGGGGAAAATTGTGTGTGACGTACGTACGAATGGAAACGTTTTTCCTGGATTGACTATGTGGGATGTACATAGGAACAGAGACGTACTTCTTGGATTGACTGTGTGGGATGTACATACAAACGGAAATGTATTCCTTGGATTGCCTATGTGGAATGTACATACCTAGGGAAACGTTTGTCTGGGACTGACTGTGTGGGATCTACTTATGACCGGAAACTATTGGTCATGTATAATTGTATTTTTTAACACAATTGTATGTATAACTGTATTTGATCGCTCGCCCATCGCACACGACCTCATTTTGCCCAGCGTGTGTGACCGGAGGGCCTATCCCCGACGGTTTCTGGGTCGTGTGGGAAGGACCCCCCCTATCGCACACACTCACTTGGCGACGGTTCAAAACGACGTCGTGAAAAGGGGTTAAAAACCATTTGTATAGCACCTTGTTGTACCAGTGTATATGAATCGTTTGTGATGTTCACATATCGTACACAGTGCTGAATAAGGGACCGTGTCTGATGACACTTTCCGCGCCAGTTTTTTTGCTGCACCGATCCAAAATTTTCGGCTTCCACATAAATATCTACCTCCCCGCCCCATCCCCCTTACCAAAAGCCACATTTCCCCATTTTCCGCCTTCCTTTCCAAGTTGAAACCTTCACTCCTTACTTCTAGCGCCACCTCCTTGTCGGCGACCCTCCTTCACGCTGCTCGGCCTCGTCGATCCAGGCATGTAATCCACACCCGACCCCCATCCTCCTCCTCCTTCCACATCCCACATGCCCCGACCGCCGGCGTGACACCTTCCACCCAAATCACCGACCCCTCCCCCAAATAAGCGCCGCACTAAGCCATGGTGCACGCAGTATAGCCAGGAGCTCAAGGAGCATTTGGCAGCAAAGAAGCAAATCGCGGCCGCACGCGCGGATGAGGTCGCGATGGCCGCCTTTCGTGCCGACCCCAAGATCTTGGAGGAGCACCTTGCCGTCAACGCCTTGCGCGCCGACACCGCGACGCAGTTGCCTGCTTTAAACGACAATTCGTGGCATTTTCTCGAGGCCACCGTTGATGCCTTCGACAAAGACTATGAGGTGTTTTCTCAGCGTGCCCGTCCTTACCTCAACTCGAGGGCCAGCAGGTTGGTGCCTGGAGCGGATCAGGCAACTCACCACTACGACGAGGGAACCCACGATGTGGAGGCATCGCTCTCTTCCATGTCCAAGGAGCCAATCATCATCGATATCTCCGACGATGAGGAGTAGCTTGTCTTATTAGCTCACTATAAGGACCTATGTTAAGTTTGCTAGCTACGCCAGTTAAGCATGCTCGGTTTACCCGTTGCATGTGCTGCCCCTGCCTTTCCTTAAAAAATTCTAGTGAATTGTCCTATCTACTTTTACCATGCAATATGGTGCTCTAGTGTATATGTTCTATATGTCGTGCAATGTGGTGCTCACTTATTAACTGTTTGCTTAATTAGCTATCGTATTCAGTTAACTATTTGGTTCGATTCTACAAATGTGATGTTCAATTCTTTAGGGTGCAATTTTGTATTGTCTTCCATGTGAGAAATAAATCATATTTATCTGTTCAAAATACATGAGATACAAATACAATTGCTATATTTCGAAGTTCTCAAGCATGCTCGGTTTGGTTAACTGTCTGGTCTTCTAGTATGTTATATATTGTGCACTGTGGTGCTTAGCTAGTGTTTGGTTCATTTGTTGTGGTGTTTAGTTAACTGTTTGGTTCAATTCTGCAATGCAATGTTCAATTCTTGTGGATGCATTTTGTTATTGTATACCATGTGAGAAATAAATCGAATTTGGTTGTACTAAATACATGAGAAAAAATACAATTGCTATATTTCCAAGTTGTTAAGCATGCTTGGTTTGGTTAACTGTCTGATCTTCTATTAGGAGTGTGTTATATTGTGCAATGTGGTGCTCAGTGAATGTTTGGTTCATTTGTTGTGGTGTTTAGTTAACTGCTTGGTTCAATTCTGCAATGCGATGTCCAATTGTCGTGGGTAGAATTTTGTATTGTTGTGCATGTGAGGAATAAATCGAATTTGGCTGCACTTAATTCATGAGAAACATATACAATTGCTATATTTCCTAGTTCTTAATCATGCTTGGTTTGGATAAATGGGTTTTCCATGTGGCTCGAATTAATCTGATGAATCTGCAATGGGCTTATTTTTCATCAACATATTTTACTGATAGCATGCAAACCCTCACTTAACATGATCACTAACTACCTTATATGTGTTGCAGAGAAACAATGGAAAGCACTGAGGTTTACAATCGAGGTTTGCACATGCATGGTCCTTTGTATAATAGCATATTATTGTGCAATTGCAGGAACCATTCTAATATTTAGGTTTTTTACAATTTGGTCCTGCACATGTAGGTCCTGCTGTCGGAGGTTTTGACCCACTGTTCGACCATTTTTGCATATGGGGAAATGAGTTGTCCATGAATATCAGTCAAGTCAAGAAACTAAGAAAGATTGTTAGGATAAAGAAATTAGCGACGAAAAACAAAAGATCTTTGTCCGCACGATGAGAAGACATCAGTTCACTATAGGATGGTACTAACTATTATACCTTGGCTTTTTATTCCTTTGCCCCATTTCCAATCTAGAGAAGATATTTATGCACATCCTTGTTTTCAGGCCTTTCCAAAACAGTTCACTGATGATTACCTCTCAAACCACCTGTATGGTCAGGAGGCGAGGAAGGTATTCATACAACACCCACGATTCAATATTGAAGTGTTTCTGAAGAGAACGAAGGATGGACGGTCAATAATCCATAGGCACTAGCCTAAAGTTGCAAAGACCTTCAACATCAATGAAGGCTCAATATTCGCCTTCCGCTTTTCAGTAGTTTTCTAGATGAGATTCATCTGTCTATGTACCGTCTATGATGCTAATTTCAAAAGGTTATAGATGTTGCATGTGAAACTTGGTGCTAGTGCAGTTGTGTAATGGGGTAGCTGAGTGCTGAAGCTATATGATGTTGTACTCTGATGTATTTCAATTATGAAATCCTGCTTCCTTAATACGAAAATGAAATATATTGTGTGCTTAATATGAAATGTCAATTATATTAATAAATGTATTATTAATAATAGGACAATTAGCATGTTAATTGGGTTTTTCTATTGCTAATAGTTATTGAGAAAACACCGTGGGTGATGACCTCAGACAACGCACACAGTTTCTAGGAATAAAATGTGTTGGATCAATGAACAATCACACATGACTTCCTCTAACTGTTTGCATTAGGCCCCCTTGCGCAAACGTTTACCACATAAAAAGTGTGTGTGATGGACAGCCCATGCCACACAGTTTCTTCTATGCACCGTGTGTGATGCATTCAATAACGCAAACGATAAAATTGTTAATATCGTTGCAATGGCAACGCTATCACAAACGATTTAATGGGAAAAATTGTGTGTGATGTACCTACGAACGGAAACATTTTCCTAGGACTGACTGTGTGGGATGTATATACGAATGGAAACGTACTTCTTGGATTGACTGTGTGGGATGTACATAATAACGAAAACATATTCCTTGGATTGACTGTGTGGAATGTACATACGAATCAAAACGATTAGCCGGGACTGACTGTGTGGGGTGTACTTACGACTGGAAACTAGTTGGCCTGTATAATTGCATTTTTTAGAAGAACTGTACATATAATCGTATTTGATCGCTCGCCCGTTGATACGTCTCCAACGTATCTATAATTTATGAAGTATTCATGTTGTTATATTATCATTCTTCGATGTTTTACAATAATTTTATAGCAACTTCATATCATTTTTTGGGACTAACCTATTGACCCAGTACCCAATGCCAGTAGTTTTTTTTACTTGTTTTTTACATCGCGGGAAATCAACAACAAACGGACTCCAAACACCATGAAACTTTTTGTGGATTTTTTATGGACCAGAAGACTCTTGATGGGCCAGAGCAGCACCTCGTGGGTGCCCTGATGGGGGCACAACCCACCAGGGCACGCCAGGGGGCCCAGGCGCGCCCAGGTGGGTTGTGCCCAGCTCGGTGGCCTCCCGCACCCCCTCCCCTCTTTGCCCTATAAAATACCAAATATTCCAAAAACCCTCGGGGTAACCCTAGATCAGAAGTTCCATCGCCGCAAGCCTCTGTATCCACAAAATCCAATCTAAACCCCGTTCCGGCACCCTGCTGGAGGGGAGATCATCACTGCTGGCCATCTTAATCATCCCGGCGGCCACCATGATGAGGAGGGAGTAGTCCACCCTCGGGGTTGAGGGTTTGTACCAGTAGCTATGTGTTTAATCTCTCTCTCTCTCGTGTTCTTGAGATGTCACGATCTTGATGTATCGCGAGCTTTGTTAATATAGTCGGATCATATGGTGTTTTGCCCTCTCTATCTTCTGATGAATTGAGTTTTCCCTTTGAGATTTCGTTTTATCAGATTGAATACTTTTATGGATTTGAGAACACTTGATGTATGTCTTTCTATGAATACCCATGGTGACAATGGGGTATCGTATTGATTCACTTGATATATGTTTTGGCACTCAACTCGCGGATTCCCGAGGTGACATTGGGGTAATCTATGCATAGGGGTTGATGCACATTCTTGTCTTTGTTTCTCTGGTAGAAATCTTGGGCACTCTTTGAGGTTCTTTGTGTTGGATTGAATATTACGAATCTGAATTTGCTTTGGTGTTCTTTTATTATGAACTCTTGGATAGATTGATCGAAAAGAATAGCTTTGAGGTGGTTTCGTACCCTACAAACAATTATTCTTATGTTCTCCGCTAGATAATAGCTTTGGAGTGATTCTTCATCGCACGTGAGGGATGTTTATATGATCCAATTATATTAGCATTGTTGAGAGATTGCACTAGCAAAAGTACGGACCCTAGGCCTCATTTTCAAGCATTGCAATACCGTTTCTGCTCCGTTTTATCAATTGCTACCTTGCTGTTTTTATTTATTCAGATTATAAAATAATATTTCTACCATCCATATTACACTTTTATCACCATCTCTTCACCGAACTGGTGCACCTATACAATTTGCCATTGTATTGGATGTGTTGGGGACACAAGAGATTTCTAGTATTTGGTTGCAGGGTTGTTTGAGAGAGACCATCTTCATCCTACGCCTCTCACGGATTGATAAACCTTAGGTCATCCACTTGAGGGAAAATTGCTACTATCCAACAAAACTCTGCGCTTGGAGGCCCAACACTAGTCTACAAGAATAAAGTTGCGTAGTTGACATCAAGCTCTTTTCTGGCGCCATTGCCGGGGAGGTTAGGTAAGCGGCACTCACATCCCGTCAACGAAGCTCTTTTCTGGCGCCATTGCTAGGGAGGTGAGTGCATGAAGGTATATCTTTAGATCTTGCAATTGAATCTGTCAGTTTCTTGTTTATTACTTGTTTTGTTATAAAAGAAAACTACAAAAAAATGGAATTGAGGTTCATCATATTATTCATCTTTATAATGTATTTTGTGAAAATGATGGAAAGGAAAATTGTGCTCAATTGATAGAAGAAGAATTCAATAGAATGTTTGGTATAAATGATGAGCATGATGGCAATGTCGTTAGTATGAATTCTTTGAATATCCATGATGCTAATGATATGTGATACGTCCATTTTGCATCATGCTTTTATATCGGTATTTATTGCATTGTGGGCTGTTATTACACATTATGTCACAATACTTATGCCTATTCTCTCTTATTTTACAAGGTTTACATAAGGAGGGAGAATGCCGGCAGCTGGAATTCTAGGCTGGAAAAGGAGCAAATATTAGAGACCTATTCTGCACAACTCCAAAAGTCCTGAAACTCCATGGAAGTTATTTTTTGAAATAATAAAAAATACTGAGTGGAAGAAATGCCAGAGGGGGCCCACACCCTGGCCACGAGGGTGGGGGCACGCCCTACCCCCCTGGGCGCGCCCCCCTGCCTCGTGGGCCCCCTGTTGGCCCTCCGGTGCCCATCTTCTGCTATATGAAGTCTTCCGTCCGAAAAAAATCATAAGCAAGCTTTCGGGACGAGACTCCGCCGCCATGAGGCGGAACCTTGGCGGAACCAATCTAGGGCTCCGGCGGAGCTGTTCTGCCGGGGACACTTCCCTCCGGGAGGGGGAAATCATCGCCATCGTCATCACCAGCGCTCCTCTCATCGGGATGGGGCCAATCTCCATCAACATCTTCACCAGCACCATCTCCTCTCAAACCCTAGTTCATCTCTTGTATCCAATTCTTGTCTCTAAGTCCGGGATTGGTACCTGTAGGTTGCTAGTAGTGTTGATTACTCCTTGTAGTTGATGCTAGTTGGTTTATTTGGTGGAAGATCATATGTTCAGATCCATTATGCATATTAATACTCCTCTGATTATGAACATGAATATGCTTTGTGAGTAGTTACGTTTGTTCCTGAGGACATGGGAGAAGTCTTGCTATTAGTAGTCATGTGAATTTGGTATTCGTTCGATATTTTGATGAGATGTATGTTGTCTCACCTCTAGTGGTGTTATGTGAACGTCGACTACATGACACTTCGCCATTATTTGGGCCTAGAGGAAGGCATTGGTAAGTAATAAGTAGATGATGGGTTGCTAGAGTGACAGAAGCTTAAACCCTAGTTTATGTGTTGCTTCATAAGGGGCTGATTTGGATCCATATGTTTCATGCTATGGTTTGGTTTACTTTAATACTTCTTTTGTAGTTGTGGATGCTTGCAATAGGGGTTAATCATAAGTGGGATGGTTGTCCAAGTAAGGACAGCACCCAAGCACCGGTCCACCCACATATCAAATTATCAAAGTACCGAACGCGAATCATATGAACGTGATGAAAACTAGCTTGACGATAATTCCCATGTGTCCTCGGGAGCGCTTTTCTTTATATAAGAGTTTGTCCAGGCTTGTCCTTTGCTACAAAAAGGATTGGGCCACCTTGCTGCACTTTATTTACTTTTGTTACTTGTTGCTCGTTACAAATTATCTTATCACAAAACTATCTGTTACCTATAATTTTAGTGCTTGCAGAGAATACCTTGCTGAAAACCGCTTATCATTTCCTTCTGCTCCTCGTTGGGTTCGACACTCTTACTTATCGAAAGGACTACGATAGATCCTCTATACTTGTGGGTCATCAATATGCAAAGCCATAAGCTTGGGGATGCTATGTTTTATGAAGATGATATTTTTAGTCCCCCAAGATTTGATGTGGAAATTTGTTATAATGATTGCATGCCTCCTATTTATGATGATTATATTGATGAAAATGGATTTGGAGAGGTCATGACTTTATTTAGTGATGAATCCACCATTTTTGATGAGGCTTCAATTAACTATGATAATAGAGTTGCTATCTATGATGATTATGGTGATGACATGTATGCTATAAAGAATAATGATAACCATGGAACTTGTCATCATGATTTTAATTTTCACTCCCATGATAGTTATTTTGTTAAGTTTGCTCCCACTACTATTGATGAGAATAAATTTGATTATCTGGAGAGTAAAAAAATTTCTATGCTTATGCATAATGAAAAGAATGATTTATGTGATAGTTATATTGTTGAATTCATTCATGATGCTACTGAAAATTATTATGAGGGAGGAACATATGCTTGTACGAATTGCAATAATCTCAAGTTTCCTCTCTATACGTTGAAAGTTTTGAAGTTGCACTTGTTTTGCCTTCCTATGCTAGTTGATTCTTGCTCCCATAAATTATTCGCTCACAAAATCCCTATGCATAGGAAGTGGCTTAGGATTAAATGTGCTAGTCATATGCTTCATGATGCTCTTGTTATGTTTCTATTCTTATCTTTTGTGCGGGCATCATTGAACTCTTCACGCCTAGCTAAAAGGCATTAAAGAAAAGTGCTTGTTGGGAGACAACCCAACATTTATACCTACTAATTTTGTGTGTTCACATGATTAGGCTACTGTATTAATCTTGTTTTATAGCTTTTGTTTTAATGAAGTGCCAAGTAAAGCCTTTGGGATAGTGTGGATAATAGTTCACTTGATTCTGTGCAAAGATAGAAACTTTTCCGCTCAGTACAAGAATTTTGAAAATTCACTGGAATGTGATTTTGATGTGAATTTTTTACAGGTGGTAGATATACAAATTATCTACGTTGTCCTAATTTTTCAGAATTTTTGGAGTAGCTGAAGTATGGTTGGAGTACAGATTACTACAGATTGTTCTATTTTTGACAGATTCTGTTTTCAATGCATAGTTTGCTTGTTTTCTAGTTTCTATGGCTTATTGCTCAATATAAATTGTGGAAATGATATGCTATAGTAGCATTGTGCGGAAACAATTATGAATCTTGTCTTTGACAGTACCAATGTGAAATGGTTTGCTCTTTATCATACTAACCTATCTCACGAAGTTCCGTTAAGTTTTGTGTGATTGAAGTTTTCAAGTTTTGGGTGAGATGTCGATATGAGGAGAATAAGGAGTGACAAGACCCTAAGCTTGGGGATTCCCAAGGCACCCCAAGGTAATATTCAAGGAAGATCCAAGCAACTAAGCTTGGGGATGCCCCGGAAGGCATCCCGTCTTTCGTCTCCAACATTATCGGTAACCTTACTTGAAGCTACATTTTTATTCGTCACATGATATGTGTTTTGCTTCAAGCGTCATTTTATTTTATTAGTATTTGCTTGCTGTTATTTATAATAATGTTTTGCATCTTTCATTTCAATAAAAATGTCAAGGATACTTCACCATGCTTCTTTTGCAAGTATATGAGTTGCTGTTTCAAAACAGAAAGTTTATCGCTGTTGCAAAAATTCCGTAGAAAAGTCATAATGTGATAAAATGTTGAAACTTTTTGCACAATAAGCTCTGATTAATTTTCTACAGTGTGGTAAATTTTCTTAACTTTTGTAGTTAAAGAAGTACTGATACTCTTGCATTCTTTACAGACTGTACTATTTTGGCAGATTGCTGTTATGTTTGCATATGTTTGCTATTTTAAGGATTCTATTTGAGGATAGGAGTATTAAATATGCAAAGGCATTTAGTATGCAATGTTGAATAATAATTTTGATGATTTGCTACAGTAGATAATGATAAGGTTTTGCATTGATTTATACTAACTTATCTCACGAGTTCTTGTTGAGTTTTGTGTGGATGAAGTTTTTGAAATTTAGGAAAACCTTGATATGAGAGGAATTAAGGAGACACAAAAGCTCAAGCTTGGGGATGCCCAAGGCACCCCAAGATAATATTTCAAGAAGTCTCAAGCATCTAAGGTTGGGGATGCCCGGTAGGCATCCCACCTTTCGTCATCAACAATTATCGGTTAGTATCGGTTGAGCCTAAGTTTTTGCTTCTTCACATGATGTGTGCTATCCTTGGAATGCCATTTTATTTTATTTTGCTTGCTTTTTTAATAAAATACTTATATCTGGAAGTTTTTAAATAAGAGAGAGTCCTCACATAGCTACCTATTTACATAACTACTCGCTTGATCTTCACTTATATCTTTTTGGAGTAGCTTGTCGTTTACTCTAGTGCTTCACTTATATACTATGAGTAAATTGTTGAATGAGTTAAATATCATGAAGTTGAAATTGTATGTTCATATCATGCCTAGTGGTAGCTTCACATTGGGTTTAGAAAGTGAAATCTTTTGAAGCTTGACAATCACAATATTGGTCATACAAACAATAGAAGAACGATCATTAGAAGGAAGAGAACTTTCACGTGCAAATACACTATCTTGGAAATCTTTTTTGATTGTGAGCCCCCATCAAAATATTATATGCCAAAATTGTTGACGTTGGACAAGGAAGAGAACGTAATGATTTATGTTTGTTCATATTCACATAGAAGTTATATTGTCATAGATCCTTTAACATGCGGTGCTTGCCCCCCATCTTTGCTAGCCAAAAATTCCGCACCAAGTAGAGATACTACTTGCGCATCACAAAACCCTTAAACCCAAATCTTATTTTCAAGAGTCCACCATACCTAACTAAGGATTGAGCAAGATCCTTCAAGTAAGTTGTCATCGGTGCAATAAGGCAATAAAAATTGCTTCTAAAAGTGTTAGATCAATTAGTGTAAGAGAAAATTGAGTGTTGTACGAACTTGTGATGGCAAAGAATAAAAGTGACAGACTGCATAATAAAGGTTGCTATCATAAGGGGCAATATAACGTGACGTTCTTTTGAACTAAGGGTGTTAGGTGGTAGGTCCGACATATGCCAACGGGTGGCTTATCATTGTGGGAGCCAGTAAGACGTTGCCAGTGCCTGGAAACGGGATGAGGCGAAGACATGCACGCCGGCAAATCTTACCCAGGTTCGGGGCTCTCCATGGAGATAACACCCCTAGTCCTGCTCTGCGGGGTCTCCACATGATCACTAGATCAAAATGAGTAGCTACAAACGCTCCTTGAGCTGTCGGGTTAGAGGGAGAAGAAGGGCAAGGCTAGCTCTCCTTTTCTCTCTATGTGGTGTGTGTAATTCTATGAGACCAACCCTTTGCATGGGTGCCCCGGGGGGTTTATATAGGCCTACCCCCCAGGGGTAAAATAGTAATCCGGCTGGGCGCGGGTCCCAGCCGTCAGTGTCTGTGTTCGCCGGCTTCTCCGCCGGCCAGTGGGGCCCGCCGACTGGTGGGTCCCGCCGGCTGCCGGCCTCTTGGTCGACAGGCCGGCCCCACCGCCTGGCGGTCTTGTCGGCGGCTGGTTACTGTTGCCTCGCCCCTGATGACGAGGGCTTTGTCGAGGTAAGCGTGGCTACAGCGCCGCCGCCTTGCGGGCTCTCACTGTAGCCTCACCTCGTCTTGTCTCCTTAATGAGGCTCGTGTTTCGAGGGAGGGAGGTAGCCGGCTATTGGGAGCCGGCCATGCCCCCGGCCGACTAGGGGAGGCCGGACCGCATTTGAGCGTCTCTCTGGCTAAAGGGGCCCGCCACCCGCGGGCCGTACTGGCGTCTGTCGTGGGTGACGTCGAGGTCAACATGGCTACAGTGCCGCGCCGGACGGGAGATGGCTGATCCGTACGGCGCCCTGTGGCCATGCCGGCTCCGGGATTCGGGGGTAGTGGGCCGCACTGCAGCCACGTCCCGTCTTATCACCGTTATGTGGACGCAGTCTTGGTGGGTGCGGTCTTGGCCGGCTTCTAGGAGTCGGCATTCTTCAAGGCCGGCTTCTGGGAGTCGGTCCTCTTGGGGCCGGCTTCCTGGAGTCGGACATCTCGTAGCTTTCTTGGGGAAGGTTTCTGACTGGGTCGCCTTCGGGAAGTCGGCCCTGGGGATAGTCGGCCGGGGGAAGGCGGCCCTATGCTTCGTATGCTTGAAGGCTTGAATGGCTTGATAATTTTTGAAGAGCTAGGGGGAGTCGGTTAGGCTACCCATGGCCATTTACTCCGACAGTAGTCCTCGAAGCTGGTTGGGCTTCGAGGTTGAGTGGAGGTCGAGAAGCTCGGGCAGCTTCTTATCTTGACGAGCCGGCAGTTGGGAGCCGGCTTCGGTTGGGCGCGCCATCTTGGCAAAAAAATTTGAAGTTGGAGGGCGGGAGTCTGCTGGCGCGTGCCGGGCTGCGGGCCGGCCACTCGCCGCCTACGAACCACGTGGCATCCCTTGGCTGAAAAGCCTGCCAGCCCACGCGCGCGACAAGACGTCGCCGCAGGTCGGGGGCCCACCACTCCTACGCCCGGGCCTGGGCGCGGATCTCTGCGGCCCAAAGCCGTCCGCACGTCTTCCTGCGGCGGTTTCGGCACGCCTTTAGGGCGCAGTAATCGCGGGACGTGGGGGGAGTGGGTGCAGTTAATCCCACGTCCCACCCCACGTCTCGCCTCCTCGGCTTCGCCGCACGAGGCTATAAGTAGGGGGAGGAGGGGAAGCGGCAGGCGCTCGCACGCTCCCCTCCTCTCCGCCATCTTCTTCCTCCTGCTCTCCCTCACAGCAGCGCCTCGCCGCCGTGCTGTCCCACCATCCTTTTCTCCGCCGCCGCGCTCATTCTCACCGGCTTCACGCCGTCATGCAGTATGGCGGGAACTGGGACGGCTCCAACGTCCATGAGGACCACGTCGAGTTCCTCCGCAAGACGCGGCGGCTGCCCGGCGTGGATAAGGTGCGGGTCCGCCTCGCGCCCGCGAAGGAGATCACGCCGGAGCCGGAGGAGGGCGAGCGGGTGGTCTTCCGCTCGCATTTCTTGCGCGGCATCGGCTTGCCCGCGAGCTCCTTCTTCCGCTCTTTTCTTGAATTCTACCAACTCCAGCCGCACCACCTCACCCCGAACACGGTGGTGCTGCTGTCCGCCTTCGTCACCTTGTGCGAAGGCTACCTCGGCGTCCTCCCCACCCTCGAGCTCTGGGGGGAGTTCTTCCAGTCCAAGCTGGGCACGCGTATGCAGGGCGTGCCGGCTCAGAGTGGCGCCTTCATCGCGATGCGGAGGGTGACAGCCGACAACCCCTTCCCCGTCATCACGCTGATCCAGTCGGTGAAGCTCTGGCAGAAGTCATACTTCTATGTGAAGAACGTCGCCCCGCAAGGCGACTACGTCAATTTGCCGGCTTACGTAGCCGGCCCGCCGGCGGGTAGGCGGCCCCAGTGGTCCTATCGGGCCGTGACGCTGACGCCGGCTGGAGCCGCGGCTGTCGCCCGACTGCGGGTGATGATCCAGTCGGAGGGCCTATCTGGGCCCGACCTGCTGGCCGCCTTCGTCACGCGCCGGGTGCTTCCGCTCCAGAGCCGCCCTCATCTGATCTGTCAGATGAGCGGCCAGCTCGATCCGAGTCGGATGTGCACCAAAGACATGCCGCACGACGAAGTGGCCCACATGGTGAACTACCTTGCGAACTGCAAGCTCTCCGCAGAGTGGCAGTTTGGCAAGGAGCCATATTGCCGAGCTCACCCGCCGCCCACGGTATGTTCTCTTTTTCCCTTTCTTCTCTCAGTTTTGTCGCCGAGTTCCTTTTGGCCGACTCTGACTAGTCGGCTTGTCTCGACAGAGCCCTCTTCTTCGGCCTGCAGGCGGGTCGGACGCGGAGCGCCGATTCGTCCCCGACCGGACGGAGCACGATCTGGAGGACCCCGACTTGGGGGCGGCCGCCATGGAAGACAACACCGAGGCGGGCGGCGGCCAAGCCGGCGGCGAGGCAGGCGGCTCCGGGCTTGGAGTCAGCTTCGACGACTGGCCGGATGACGACGAGGCGGAAGTCGTCCCACGCCGCCAGCCGGCGTCTGGCCACGGCGCAGGTTCCTCCGCCGCGCCGCCTGCTCGGGGCGGCGGGCAGAAGCGTCGTGCCGCGTCGGGCTTGTTCGGCAGTCGGCCGAAGAAGCCCAAGGGCGGGGCAGCGGCGACCAGGCGGGAAGAGGCGGCCGCGAAGGCGGCCCGCTTCCGCAAGGCGGTGAAGCAGCCGCAGACGGTGTCGGCGTAAGTATATACTCCTTCATGTATTCTTTCTTCTTTTCTCTGGTAGTTCATGAATCCTTGTCCTTTCTCAAAAATCAGGGCTCCATTGTCGCTCGAGCGGGTTGCTGCCGCCTCCGTCGTTGGATCGCCGGGAGGATCCGGGAGCACCACTCGCCGCGTGGACCCCCGTGCCGATCTTCAGGCGGCGACGGAGCGGAACGCGCGGGAGGCGCGGGAGGAGCGGGAGGCGGAGGCATTGAAGGCGGCCGCCGCCAAGGCGGCGCAGGAGGAGGAGGCGGCGAAGGCGCGCGCCGATGCGGCGGCCAAGGCCCAAGCGGAGGCTGTGGCCGCGGCGATGGCGGAGGGGGCTTTGCTAGTCACCCCTCTGCGCGTCGCGGTGCCTGAGGCCCCAGAGCCGCCGCCAGAAGAAGCCGGCGGCGACCAGCCGGGACTGGAGAGGGAGGACGACGTTGTCGTCCTGGAGAGGGAGGCGGCACCGGCCCCGCCGACTGGGGCGACCCAAGGCGGCCGGCCTAACTTGCCGCCCGCGCAATCGGCCGGGGGCGAGCCGGCCGCGAGGACTGATCTGGTGGTCCGGACGCCGTCGCGCCAGCGCGCGGGGAAGGCCGCATCAGAGCCGCAGAAGGCTGCATCGGAGCCACAGCAGGCCGCGGGCTCCAGCTCGTCGGCCCAGGACATGGAGGCGGCCAGCGCCATCTCGGGGTGGACGCCGGGTGGAGGGACGGCGGTGATGAATGTGGCCGCGCAGGACGTCCGGACCCGGCTTCAAGCCCAGGCTGCGGCGCTGAGGAAGTACAACGATGAGTTCCTTGCGACGCGGGCGGCCATCCGGGTTAGTCTTCTTGTCTTTGCTTTTTTGATCTTGGTTTCTTCCGTGGGGGCGCGTCAGCGCACCCACTGGGTGTAGTCCCCGAGTTCCGAGTCGGCTGCTGAGCAGGCGGCTTGGAACTTCCTAGCGGACCTTGTTTTGCTGTTCTTGTTCTCATTCGCTCTTCTGCCTGACTTGCAGGACTACCACAACCTCCGCGCGGCTGCCTTCAACTCCCAGGCTCGGGAGCTGACCCAGAAGACTGCTGACTTATCTGAGAGCCGGGGTAAGTGCTTCGTTTTTATGTCACATGGGGGCGCATCAGCGCACCCACTGGGTGTAGTCCCCGAGATTCGGGCCGACTGCTGAGCAGTCGGGTCGGATCTTCCCTGACGACTTCTTCTTATTGCTTCTTTTTTCTCTGCCATCCCTGCAGCGGCCAACGCCAGTCTAAGGGAGCAGCTGGGAGGGACTCAGGCCGCCCTCCGCGCTAAGGAGGCCGAGTTTGCCGCCTTGGTACAGGAGCGTGACCGCCTGGCCAAGAGGTTGGCCGACCAGGAGGAGAGCCACAAGGCGGCTCTGAAGGCGGTGCGGGACAGCGAGGCCGCCCTCCAAGCCGAGTATGAAACAGAAGCGGCCAGCTGGGCCGAAGCGAAGCAGTCGCTGATCAACGGCTATGGCCAGATCGAAGACCTGGTTGACGGTAAGCCGCCTTCCTCTTCGTCCTTTCTTGCCGCTTGCCGTTTTAGCTCGTTTTCTGACTTGGTGTTTTTCTCTTCTTTCTCTTTCTTCCTTGCGCAGAGTACTTCCCTGGCTACTCTACTGCCGCCAACCAGATCGTCGAGGCCCACCGCGAGGCACAGAGGCAGGCTGGCGCCGAGATCGCACCGAACGCTCGCCGGTCGCTGGAGGAGCAGCTCTTGGCGATCCAAGCCCGCCTCCAGCCGGCTCATCGCCTGCTCCGCCGGCTTCAGCGTGTCGGAGCGCAGGTGTTGGCCGCTCTCTGGCCTGGTGAAGTGATTCCCCGCACCCCCAGTCGGACTGCCGACTGGCTGGAGGTGGCGGTCGGCCGCTTCGAGGCCTGGAAGGCTTCGGCGGCTCGGTCCGGCGCCAGGCGGGCGCTGGAGTTCGCCAAGGCCTGGTATCCCGGGCTGAGTCTGGACCAGCTGGCCACCTGGCGGCAGCAGGCCGACACGGAGCTGGAGCCGGCGCGGCCGGCTATCATCCGGCGGGCTTCGGCGATCGCCGACTACACCGACACCAGCGCCTTCGCTCCTGAGGTGGACGACAACGGTGTTGCCCAGCCGGAGGAGTGGTTCGGGCTGAACCCGGCGGACGGCGAAGACTCGGCGGAGGAGATCGACTCCAGCGACGAGGGCGAGGAGGAGGAGGAGGAAGGTGAAGACGCCGGGCCAGATGGTGGAGCGGCCGGTCAGCCTCAGCTTGACCGTGCCTCCAGCAACAAGGCACGCGCGGGTGCACCGCCTGCAGCCGGCGATGATCAAGCCGAGACCCGCTAGCCGGCCACTCCTCCAGCCGGTGGCGCCGTCTCCACCGACCAACCCGGCTCCCACACCGCGCCCTTAGTCTAGTCTGTTGTCTTTATTTTCCTGTCTTATCACTCTTGGAACAATATTTTGTTAAGTTTGCACAATTCCACCCACTGGGGGTGTATTCGAACTATGTTGATTGCCGGCCTGTTGGGGGCCTTATGTGTAAATATGAATATGCATGTGTTTGGCTTTCCCTTGTTCTTTTCTTTTCATCCTTCTGTTGTTTCCTTTGCCGCCCTCCCTTGGTTGCCGCCTCCCCAGTCGGACAGTTGTTGGCCAGTTGGGAGGGCAAGTACTCTAGCTTTGTTGGATTATAGCGAAGTGTTTGGGAGGACGGCCAGCCGGCTATTTTGACAGTCGGCAAGCGTGGTTGGAGGCCGTCTTTTCGTTATACAAGTTCGTTAGTCCTTAGCCGTTTTTCGTGTGGGCATCCTTTCTGCCTTTGGCTCTTGCTAGTCGGACAGTCGGTTCTTCGAGCTGCGACTTTCAACAAGAGAGGGTCCAGGAGCCGGCACACTACTTGTCTGACTTCAGGTAGAACTTTTAATATAACTTAAGGCGGCCAGTCCCCGGGTCGGCTAGTCGAACCCGGTGCCAGACAGAAAATCAAATGTAATAATACATTCATGAATATGACACTCGTCATTCATAGATAAAGGAAGGCAGTCCCCGAGTGCTCCTCGGGGGGCCTGTTGTTTCGTACTTAATACAAAAGGGTAGCATGATACATACTGCTTTCAACTGTAAAATCTTCTCAGGAGGTTCGCGTTCCATGGTCGCTCCGACTCCTTGCCGGAATCATCCCTCTTGCGTGCTCTTGGTTTTTGTGCGTCGATCAGGTAGTAGGAGTCGTTGCCTAGTGCCTTGCTGATGACGAAAGGGCCTTCCCAAGGGGCCGAGAGCTTGTGCTGGCCGGCTGTTCGCTGGATCAGCCGAAGCACAAGGTCGCCCTCTTGGAAAGATCTTGGCCTGACCTTGCGGTTGTGGTAACGGCGCAACCCCTGCTGGTAGATGGCGGACCGGCTGAGTGCTAACAGCCGGCCTTCTTCCAGCAGGTCGACGCCGTCTTCTCGTGCTTCCTTGGCCTCCGCCTCCGTGTACATGGTGACCCGAGGCGAGTCGAACTCGATGTCGGTTGGGATGACAGCCTCGGCACCATATACAAGGAAGAACGGAGTGAAGCCGGTCGACTTGTTAGGGGTAGTACGCAGACTCCAGAGGACAGCCGGCAGCTCATCGAGCCAGCAGCCGGCCGATCGCTCTAGTGGTACGACCAGTCGGGGCTTGATGCCAGAGAGGATGAGTCCATTTGCACGCTCGACCTGGCCGTTTGACTGCGGGTGGGCAACGGACGCTAAGTCCAGTCGGATACCCTGCGTCGCGCAGAAACGTGCCAGTGCTCCTTTGGCAAAGTTTGTGCCGTTGTCGGTGATGATGCTGTGCGGCACGCCGTACCGAGTAGTGATGTCGGCAATGAACGTCACGGCAGTCGGCCCGTTCAGCTTCTTGATCGGCTTTGCTTCGATCCACTTGGTAAATTTGTCCACGGCGACAAGCAGATGTGTCAAGCCGCCGCGGGCTGTCTTGAATGGGCCCACCATGTCCAGCCCCCAGACGGCAAAGGGCCAGGTGAGGGGGATGGTCTTGAGTGCAGAAGCCGGCAGGTGTTGCTTGGAACTGAAGACTTGGCATCCTTTGCAGCTCTTGACTATCTCTTTGGCATCTTCCAAAGCAGTCGGCCAAAATAAACCGTGGCGGAAAGCTTTGGCCACAAGTGATCTTGAGGCTGCGTGGTGGCCGCATTCGCCTTGATGGATATCCTTGAGGATTGCCACTCCTTTCTCTGGCTCGACGCAGCGCTGGAAGACTCCAGTGACGCTGCGCTTGACAAGCTCTCTGTTTATTATTGCATATGCTCCGGCTCGACGTTGCACTAGTCTTGCCGAGATCTCATCAGCCGGCAGCTCTCTGTTGACTAGAAAGTTGAGGATGGGCTGGGCCCATGATGGAGCTGTGACTTCTTCTACTGTCAATACGGCCACCGTGACTCGGGTGGGTGGGTTGGGTGGTGGAGGGTTGAAGTCGGCCACTGCTTCTTGTGTTGCTACAGTCCCCGGGCCGGGTTCTGAAGTCCCCGAGCCGGCTGCTGGGTTCCTCCAGTCGGATCCGGCTGCATCAGGGGCAGGCGGTACGAAGATAGAGTCCGATTCTGGAGACGGCTTGATGGACGGCTTGAGGAGGCGCTGGAGAGAGATACCGGTCGGTATAGCCTGTCAGGTGGAGCCGATCCGCGCCAGGGCATCTGCTTGGTCGTTGTCGGCCCGTGGTACGTGAAGGAACTCGCACCCTTCGAAGTACCCACTGATCTGCTGGACAAGGAATCGATAGCTCGCCATGTTTGCATTGGCGTCCCAGTCGCCAGATGACTGCTGGACCACCAAGTCTGAGTCGCCATAGCACAGGATCCGGCATATGCCAAGCTCTTTGGCTAGCCGGAGCCCGTGTATGAGTGCCTCGTACTCGGCCATGTTGTTGGAGGCGGCGAAGTGGATTTGCAGCGTGTATCTGAGTTTGTCGCCTTTGGGAGAGGTGAGGACGATGCCGGCTCCCAAGCCGGTGCGCATCTTGGACCCGTCGAAGTGCATCCGCCAATGGGTAGAGTCAGGAGCCGGCGGTAGGTACTGGGTCTCGGCCCAGTCGACGAGGAAGTCGGCCAATGCTTGGGACTTGATGGCGGTGCGGGGCTGGTAGAAGATTGTGTAGGGTGCCAGCGCAATGGCCCATTTAGCCACCCGGCCGGATGCATCCCGGCTGCCTATGATCTCGGCAAGCGGGGCGGTGCACACGACCGTGATGGGATGCTCTTGAAAGTAGGGCTTCAGCTTCTTGGCGGCGAAGTACACTCCATAGCACATCTTCTGGTAGTGCGGGTAGTTTTGCTTTGAGCTGGATAGTACTTCGCTTAGATAATACACCGGCCTCTGGACTAGCTGGGCTCGGCCTTCTTCCGGGCGCTGGACCACGACAACTGTACTGACCACTCGGCTAGTCTCGGCAATGTAGAGGAGCATGGGCTCCTTCTCAGTCGGCGCCGCCAGGACAGGTGGAGTAGTCAGCATCTTCTTCAACTCATGGAAGGCTTGGTCTGCTTGGTCATTCCACTCGAAATGAGTGGATTTCTTCATGAGTCGGTACAGGGGGAGAGCCTTCTCTCCTAGCCGGCTGATAAAGCGGTTTAAGGAGGCCAGGCACCCAGTGAACTTCTGCACGTCCCGCAACTTGGTAGGAATCTCCATTCTCTCAATGGCCTTGATCTTCACAGGGTTGCACTCAATGCCGCGTTCGGAGACCAGAAAGCCTAGAAGCTGGCCGGCTGGTACTCCGAACACGCATTTCTCGGGGTTGAGCTTGATCTGGAATCGGCGCAAGTTGGCAAATGTTTCTTTGAGGTCCTCCAGCAGGGTGCCGCGCTTCTCTGTCTTCACCACAATATCGTCTACGTAGACGTGGGCATTTCTGCCGAGTTGCTTGAGGAGGCATTTCTGCATGCAACGCTGAAAAGTGGCACCGGCATTCCTCAAGCCGAATGTCATAGTCAGGTAACAGAAAGCTCCGAATGGTGTGATGAAGGCAGTCTTCAGGCGGTCTGCTGGGTCCAACTTGATCTGGTGGTATCCTGAGTAGGCATCCAAAAAACTCAACAGCTCGCATCCGGCCGTGGAGTCTATCACTTGATCAATCCGTGGCAAAGCAAACGGATCCTTGGGGCAGGCCTTGTTGAGGCTGGTGTAGTCTATACACATACGCCACTTGTTGTTCTTCTTCAACACCAAAACTGGGTTGGCAAGCCATTCTGGGAAAAATACTTCCATAATAAAGCCGGCGGCGAGGAGCCGGGCTATCTCTTCTCCTACGATTCTTCGCTTCTCTTCTGACAGTCTGCGGAGGGGCTGCTTGACCGGCTTCGCGTCGGCTCGGACGTGCAATTTGTGCTCGGCGAAATCCTTCGGAACACCCGGCATGTCCTTTGGGGACCATGCGAAGATGTCTCGATTCTCACGGAGGAAGTCGACGAGCTCGCCTTCCTATTTACTGTCCAGGTTTGCACCAATGACTGCAAACCTTTCCGGGTTCTCCGGGTCCAAAGGTATCTTCTTCGTCTCCTTGGCCGGCTGGAAGGAGCCCTGCGCATCATAATCTTTGGGGTTGGGGGACAAGGCCGGCTGCTTGCCGGCCATGGCCACAACTCGCTCCAGCATCTTCTTCTCTTCCGCTACTACGAGGGACTCGGCCAGCCGACTGCTGGCTGCAGCGCACTCGATGGACTTCTTGTAGTCGCCGGCTACAGTGATGATCCCCTTCGAGCTCGGCATCTTCATCTTCAGGTAGGCGTAGTGGGGCACAGCCATGAACTTGGCCAGAGCAGGTCGGCCAAGCAAGGCGTGGTAAGGGCTCTCCAGATCTACTACCTCGAACCAGATTGCTTCTCGGCGAAAGTGATCTTTGTCTCCGAAGAGAACATCCATCTTGATCTTGCCGATCGGGGAACAGGACAAGCCGGGTACGATGCCATGGAACACGGTCCGGCTTGGCATGAGCTGCTTTGCCTTGATGTTCAGCTTCTCCATGGTATCGCGGTACAGTATGTTGATACTGCTTCCGCCATCAATCAGAACGCGGGAGAATCGGGCAGCTCGCCTCTCCGTTGCGAGGGTGACATCCAATACTAATGCGTAGGAGCCAGGGGACGGCATCACCTCTGGCTGGTCGGCCCGGCTCTAGTTGATGGGCTTCTCGGACCAGTGCATGAACTCGGGGTTGCTGGAGGCGACTGCGTTGACCTCTTGGTGCTGTCGGCGCCGACTACGCTTGTCTTCAACTTGGCTTGTGAAGACGACGTAGGCGGCGTGCTCTTCAGGGAACTCATCTTGAATGGCTCCGACTGCTGGTCGAGCAGCCGGCTGCTGGGGGGCTGGAGGCGGCGGGCCGGGAGGCGGAGGCGGCACCAGCCCCTCGCCCTTGGAGATCCGTGTGAGCCAGTGGCACTTTTGGGTCGTGTGGTTGGACGGCTTCGCGCCGCTGTGGAACTTGCAGGGGGCATCGAGAGTCTGCTCGTAGGAGAAAGCCGGCTGCCAAGCCGGCCTGCCGCCCTTCTTCTTGGGAGCGGGCCGTTCTTCGGGCTGCTCATCTTCAACTGTGGCCACCTGCCGACTGGTGGAAGGCGGCATAGGGGCCTTGCGCTTGTGGTCGTTCTGGTAGGGGCGCCGATTGGAGTCGCCAGCCGGCGTCTTGGGAGCCGGAGCGAGCACCTTCCCAGAGGCGTCCACTCGGAGCTCGGTCTTCATCGAGGAGTCGGCCGTGGCGTACTTGTCCGCGATGATCAGCAGCTCGTCGAGGGTAGCCGGCTCGTCGCAGAGGAGTCGGTGCTTGAGGAGGGTGCCCTCCCGGCACCCGGCGGTGAAGTATTCGATGGCCTGAACCTCGTGCACCCCCTCGCAGGAGTTGCGGAGCTCGGCCCACCGCGTGAGGTAGTCGCGGGTCGACTCGTTGGGCCCTTGGACGCATAGGGAGAGCTGGCGAGGCTTGGGAGGCCGCTTGTACGTGCTGGTGAAGTTGCGGACGAAGACTTCCGTGAAGTCCAGCCAGCTGTTGACGCTGTAGGGCTTGAGGCTGTTGAGCCAGGTACGCGCCGTGCCTTGTAGCATGAGGGGGACGTACTTCACGGCTACGCGCCTGTTGCCGTTGGCTATGCTGACAGCCGTAGAGTAGTCGATGAGCCAATCTTCCGGCTTCACAGAGCCGTTGTACTTGGGCGTGTCTCTGGGGAGCGAGAACCCTTTGGGGAAGGGCTCGTCGCGGATGCGGGGGCCAAAGCATGGCGGACCGACATCGTCTTCTTCTTCTAGCACCAGGGATCGAGCCAGGCGGTCGATCCGGTGGCGGGCGTCGTTCTCGCCGACTCCTTCGCGGTGGCCTAGTCGGCCACCAAGAGTCGGATGCGTGACAGGCGGCGGGGTGGGATATCTCTCCCCTCGAGGCGGGGGAGGAGGCGGATTTCCTTGGCGCTCCACTGCTCGAGGGCGGCCTTCCGCGTCGCGCTCGATGGTGATCCGAGTCCGGCTGCGGCTAGCAGCCGGCTCCTTGTCTTTCCTCGCGCGGGCGCCGCTCGCAGTCGGCGACCGGGATGTCGCGGCGTGCTCTCGGCGCGGGGGAGGACTCTCAGCGCGGGCGCCGGCTTCGTGCCGTTCTGCGGCCGCGTCGATCAGCTGCTGGATTCGCCTTGTCATGTAGGGGAGCTCATCGGCTCCCAGCCCATTTAGCTCTTCAGCGGCCGCCTGAGCGGCTCGCAGATTCTCGAGCGGGGTGGCGTAGACGGGGCGGTCCGCCCCCAGCATGCTGGCGATGGCCGCGCCGCGCTTCTGGACGAGGCCGGCTCGGCTCGGCCCGCCATGAGGCGGCGTGCCAAAGGCGGCGCGGTCGACTTCGCGCTGGTGAGCCTCGGTGAGGCGTCTCATGGAGGCTATCTTCTGGCCTTCCGCGATGAGGGCGAGGCGGCGTGCCTCCAGGGTCTCGGCGTCGGCGTCAGCCGGGATGGGGATGGATAAGTCATGCATCGCCGCTTGCAGGGCGTCGTGGGCGTTCTCGCCCGAGTTGGCGACGTGGCTGATGACCAGCACTTCGGTGACAGCGCTGCTGCCGCTGTCAGCTCGAGGGAGAGGGTCGTCGAAGACTACCACGTCGGAGGGGTAGGCGTCGAGCGATGCCGTGTCGGAGTCGACAAGCATCGGGTCGGTGGAGCCGACCGACTCCAAGTCTACAGCAGGCTCGCTGGAGACGTGAAGTTGGTCGAGGAGGCTGACGAGGCGGCTCTCGGGGTAGTCCGTGCCCGCGTCGGACGCGGGCTCGTCGGAGATGCGAGTCTCGCCGAGCAGATCGGCGAGGCAGCTCGCTGCGCAGGCGTCGTCGACGCCTTGCAGCGCGTCGGGGCAAACGCCGTCGGGCGCAGCAGGCTGGCTGCGCTCGCGGGGGAGGAAAAGGGTTCCCGTCCAGAACAGGTCTCCGGACGACGGTGCACCTGGCCCCACGGTGGGCGCCAAATGTCGGGTGGTAGGTGCGACATATGCCAACGGGTGGCTTATCATTGTGGGAGCCAGTAAGACGTCGCCGGTGCCTGGAAACGGGATGAGGCGAAGACATGCACGCCGGCGAATCTTACCCAGGTTCGGGGCTCTCCGTGGAGATAACACCCCTAGTCCTGCTCTGCGGGGTCTCCGCATGATCACTAGATCAAAATGAGTAGCTACAAACGCTCCTTGAGCTGTCGGGTTAGAGGGAGAAGAAGGGCAAGGCTAGCTCTCCTTTTCTCTCTATGTGGTGTGTGTAATTCTATGAGACCAACCCTTTGCATGGGTGCCCCGGGGGGTTTATATAGGCCTACCCCCAGGGGTACAATAGTAATCCGGCTGGGCGCGGGTCCCAGCCGTCAGTGTCTGTGTTCGCCGGCTTCTCCGCCGGCCATTGGGGCCCGCCGACTGGTGGGTCCCGCCGGCTGCCGGCCTCTTGGTCGACAGGCCGGCCCCACCGCCTGGCGGTCTTGTCGGCGGCTGGTTACTGTTGCCTCGCCCCTGATGACGAGGGCTTTGTCGAGGTAAGCGTGGCTACAGCGCCGCCGCCTTGCGGGCTCTCACTGTAGCCTCACCTCGTCTTGTCTCCTTAATGAGGCTCGTGTTTCGAGGGAGGGAGGTAGCCGGCTATTGGGAGCCGGCCACGCCCCCGGCCGACTAGGGGAGGCCGGGCCGCCTTTGAGCGTCTCTCTGGCTAAAGGGGCCCGCCACCCGCGGGCCGTACTGGCGTCTGTCGTGGGTGACGTCGAGGTCAACATGGCTACAGTGCCGCGCCGGACGGGAGATGGCTGATCCGTACGGCGCCCTGTGGCCATGCCGGCTCCGGGATTCGGGGGTAGTGGGCCGCACTGCAGCCACGTCCCGTCTTATCACCGTTATGTGGACGCAGTCTTGGTGGGTGCGGTCTTGGCCGGCTTCTGGGAGTCGGCATTCTTCAAGGCCGGCTTCTGGGAGTCGGTCCTCTTGGGGCCGGCTTCCTGGAGTCGGACATCTCGTAGCTTTCTTGGGGAAGGTTTCTGACTGGGTCGCCTTCGGGAAGTCGGCCCTGGGGATAGTCGGCCGGGGGAAGGCGGCCCTATGCTTCGTATGCTTGAAGGCTTGAATGGCTTGATAATTTTTGAAGAGCTAGGGGGAGTCGGTTAGGCTACCCGTGGTCATTTACTCCGACAAAGGGGTTGAGCATACAAACAAAAAGCGCATGGCAACCTCTGCTTCCCTCTGCGAAGGGCCTATCTTTTACTTTTATGTATTTACTTTCATGCAAGAGTAAAGTTTTTCTCTCTATTCCTTTTTATTTTTCTCTTTTGGCAAGCATCATGTGGTGAGGAAAGATCTAGGCACATATATCCAGTTGGATATGGGTACCATGAGTTATTATTGTTGACATCACCCTTGAGGTGAATACGTTGGGAGGCGAAATTATAAGCCCCTATCTTTCTATGTGTCCGGTTGAAACGTTTTTCTCATGTGTATGCGGTGAGTGTTAGCAATCATAGAAGACTATATGATGGTTGAGTATGTGGAGCTCTTACTTAGACTCTGTTGAATAAGTTGAATTGCAATTGCTTGGTGACTGAGAACATAGGTTGTTGAGTTTCAAGAGAATTCATTGTTTGAACCTTGACATGTGAATTGGTTGCTACTTTAAACATGAGAAATTTTATAAGAAAGAGTTGTTTTCATGATGCTAGGATAAGTGATTGAAATTATCATTGATCAAACTTATGCACTTTGCTAGCATTCACACTTCATAAATTATTTCTTTTATCATTTACCTACTCGAGGACGAGTAGGAATTAAGCTTGGGGATGCTGATACGTCTCCAACGTATCTATAATTTATGAAGTATTCATGTTGTTATATTATCATTTTTGGATGTTTTATAATCATTTTATATCAACTTTATATCATTTTTTGGGACTAACCTATTGACCCAGTGCCCAGTGCCAGTTGTTGTTTTTTGCTTGTCTTTTACATCGCAGGAAATCAATATCAAATGGAGTCCAAACACCATAAAACTTTTTGTGGATTTTTTATGGACCAGAAGACTCCCAATGGGCCAGAGCAGCACCCGGGGGGTGCCCCGACGGGGGCACAACCCACCAGGGCGCGTCTGGGGGGCCAGGCGCACCCAGGTGGGTTGTGCCCACCTCGGTGGCATCCCGCACCCCCTCTTTCCCCTATAAAATCCCGAATATTCCAAAAACCCTAGGGGTAACCCTAGATCAGAAGTTCCACCACCGCAAGCCTTTGTATCCACAAAAACCAATCTAGACCCCGTTCCGGCACCCTGCCGGAGGGGGAGATCATTACCGGTGGCCATCTTCATCATCCCAGCGGCCACCATGATGAGGAGGGAGTAGTCCACCCTTGGGGTTGAGGGTTTGTACCAGTAGCTATGTGTTTAATCTCTCTCTCTCTCGTGTTCTTGAGATGTCACGATCTTGATGTATCGCGGGCTTTATTAATATAGTCGGATCATATGGTGTTTTCCCCTCTCTATCTTCTAATGAATTGAGTTTTCCCTTTGAGATTTCGTTTTATCGGATTGAATACTTTTATGGATTTGAGAACTTGATGTATTCTTGCTATGAATACACGTGGTGACAATGGGGTATCGTATTGATTCGCTTGATATATGTTTTGGCACTCAACTCGCGGATTCCCGAGGTGACATTGGGTTAACCTATGCATAGGGGTTGATGCACGTTCTTGTCTTTGTTTCTTCGGTAGAAATCTTGGGGCACTCTTTGAGGTTCTTTGTGTTGGATTGAATATTACGAATCTGAATTTGCTTTGGTGTTATTTTAGTACGAACTCTTGGATGGATCGATCGGAAAGAATAGCTTTGAGGTGGTTTCTTACCCTACAAACAATTTATTCGTATGTTCTCCGCTAGATAAGAACTTTGGAGTGATTCTTCATCGCACGTGAGGGATGTTTATATGATCCAATTATATTAGCATTGTTGAGAGATTGCACTAGCGAAAGTACAGACCCTAGGCCTCATTTTCAAGCATTGTGATACCGTTTGTGCTCCGCTTTATCAATTGCTACCTTGCTATTTTTATTTATTCAGATTATAAAAATATATTTCTACCATCCATATTACACTTTTATCACCATCTCTTCGCTGAACTAGTGCACCTATACAATTTTCCATCGTATTGGGTGTGTTGGGGACACGAGAGTTTTCTAGTATTTGGTTGCAGGGTTGTTTGAGAGAGACCATCTTCATCCTACGCCTCCCATGGATTGATAAACCTTAGGTCATCCACTTGAGGGAAAATTGCTACTGTCCAACAAAACTCTATGCTTGGAGGCCCAACACGAGTCTACAAGAATAAAGTTACATAGTAGACATCACCCGTCGCACACGACCTCATTTTGCCGAGCGTGTGTGGCCGGAGGGCCTCTTTCATATAAAGAGCATTGAATAGATGAGAAGTTTGACTCCTTGCATTTGTTTTGAGATATAAAGATGGTGATATTAGAGTCATGCTAGTGAGTAATTGTGGATTGGTAGAAATACTTGTGTTAAAGTTTGTGATTCCCGTAGCATGCACGTATGGTGAAACATTATGTGATGAAGTCGGGGCATGATTTAGTTTTTGATTGTATTCCTTATGAGTGGCGATCGGGGACGAGCGATGGTCTTTTCCTACCAATCTATCCCCCTAGGAGCATGCGTGTGGTACTTTTGTTTCGATGGCTAATAATTTTTTGAAATAAGTATGTGAGTTCTTTATGACTAATGTTGAGTCCATCGATTATACGCACTCTCACCCTTCCAACATTGCTAGCCTCTCTAGTACCACGCAACTTTCACCGGTGCATTAAACCCACCATATATCCTTCCTAAAAACAGCCGTCATACCTACCTATTATGGCATTTCCATAGCCATTCCTAGATATATTTCCATGCAACTTCCACCGTTCCGTTTATTATGACATGCACCATTATTGTCATGTTGCTTTGCATGATCATGTAGTTGGCATAGTATTTGTGGCAAGGCCACCGTTCATATTTTTTATACATGTCACTCTTGATCATAGCACATCCCGGTACACCGCCGGTGGCATTCATATAGATTCATATCTTGTTATAGTATCGAGTTGTAATTTTGGAGTTGTAAGTAAATAAAAGTGTGATGATCATCATTATTAGAGCATTGTCCCATGTGAGGAAAGGATGATGGAAGCTATGATTCCCTCACAAGTTGGGATGAGTCTCCGGACTTTACAATAAAATATAAAATAGGCCAAAGAAGCCCAAACATAAAAAAAGAGGAAAGAGAGAAGGGACAATGTTACTACCCTTTTTCCACACTTGTGCTTCAAAGTAGCACCATGATCTTCATGATAGAGAGTCTCCTATTTTGTCACTTTCATATACTAGTGGGAATTTTTCATTATAGAACTTGGCTTGTATATTCCAATGATGGGCTTCCTCAAATTGCGCTAGGTCTTCGTGAGCAAGCAAGTTGGATGCACACCCACTTGGTTTCTTTTTGAGCTTTCATACACTTATAGCTCTAGTGCATTCGTTGCATGGCAAACCCTACTCACTTGCATTAATATCAAGTGATGGGCATCTCCATAGCCCATTAACTTGCCTAGTTGATGTAAGACTTTCTCCTTCTTTTTGTCTTCTCCACAACCACCGTATTCTATTCCACCCATAGTGCTATTCCATGGCTCACGCTCATGTATTGCGTGAAAGTTGAAAAAGTTTGAGAACATCAAAAGTATGAAACAATTGCTTGTCTTGTCATCGGGGTTGTGCATGATGAAATACTTTGTGTGATGAAGATGGAGCACAGCCAGACTATACGATTTTGTAGGGATAACTTTCCTTGGCCATGTTATTTTGAGAAGACATGATTGCTTTTTTAGTATGCTTGAAGTATTATTGTTTCTATGTCAATATTAAACTTTTGTTTTGAATCTTATGGATCTGAATATTCATGCCACAATAAAGAAGATTACATTGATAAATATGTTATGTAGCATTCCACATCAAAATTTCTGTTTTTATCATTTACCTACTCGAGGACGAGCAGGAATTAAGCTTGGGGATGCTTGATACGTCTCCAACGTATCTATAACTTTTGATTGTTCCATGCTATTATATTATCTGTTTTGGATGTTTTACATGAATTAATATGCTATTTTATATTATTTTTGGGACTAATCTATATACCTAGAGCCCTATGCCTGTTTCCATTTTTTTCCTTGTTTTTTGAGTTTTACAGAAAAGGAATATCAAACGAAGTCCAAACGGAATAAAACTTTACGATGATTTTTCTTGGACCAGAAGACATTCACGGAGCTTGGAGAGGGGGTGAGGGTATGGCTCAGGAGACCACAAGCCTGCCAGGCGCGCCCTGAGGGCTTGTGGGCCCCTCGGGGTTCTCCTAACCCTAATTCTTGCACTATAAATTCTCAAATATTCTCAAACCACCAGAAGCGTCCACTAAAATACTTTTCCGCTGCCGCAAGCCTCTATTCCCGTGAGATCCCATCTTCGGGCCTTTTCTGGCGATCTGCCGGAGGGGGATTCGATCATGGAGGGCCTCTACATCAACCTTTCCGCCCTTCCAATGATTTGTGAGTGGTTTACCACAGACCTACGGATTCGATCACGGAGGGCCTCTCTCTCTTTGATCTTCAATACAATGTTCTCCTTGATGTTCTTGGAGATCTATTCGATGTAATGCTTTTTTGCGGTGTGTTTGTTGAGATCGATGAATTGTGGATTGTGATCAGATTATCTATGAATATTATTTGAGTCTTCTCTGAACTCTTTTATGCATGATTAAGAAATCTTTGTATTTCTCTTCGAACTATCGGTTTGGTTTGGCCAACTAGATTGGTTTTTCTTGCAATGGGAGAGGTGCTTAGTTTTGGGTTCAATCTTGCGGTGTCCTCACCCAGTGACATAGTAGGGGTAGTGAGCCACGTATTGTATTGTTGCCATCAAGGATAAAAAGATGGGGTTTTCATCATATTGCTTGAGTTTATCCCTCTACATCATGTCTCTTACTTAAGGCGTTACTCCGTTCTTATGAACTTAATACTCTAGATGCATGCTGGATAGTGGTCGATGTGTGGAATAATAGTAGTAGATGCAGGCAGGAGTCGGTCTACTTTTCACGGACGTGATGCCTATATTCATGATCATTGCCTTAGATATCGTCATAACTTTGCGCTTTTCTATCAATTGCTCAACACTAATTTGTTCACCCACCGTATGCTATCTTCAAGAGAGAAGCCTCTAGTGAAACCTATGGCCCCCGGGTCCATTTTCCATCATATATTTTCATATCTATTACCAAAAAACCCAAAAAAATACCTTGCTGCAATTTATTTAGATTTATTTTAGTTTGCCTTTTTATTTATGGTTTATACCTATCTCTATTAGATCTCACTCTTGTTCGAGACCGTGAAGGGATTGATACCCCTTTTTCGCATTGAGTGCAAGTGTTTGTTAGTTTGTGCAGGTGCATAGATTGGAGACTTGCTTGTGCCTCCTACTGGATTGATACCTTGGTTCTTAACTGAGGGAAATACTTATCTCTACTTTGCTGCATCACCATTTCCTCTTCAAGGGAAAAATCAACGCAAGCTCAAGAAGTAGCAGTATGGAAGGCACCCATTCAGCTAGCCATGGCTTCTGTTTGTTGGTGGAGGGGGAGTAAACTTTACTTTTACCGCTTGGGAACCGCCGCTAATTTGTTTAGCATGGAAGATATTGAAAACTCTTGGTCATAACATTGAAAGGAAAGGTATACCTCCCAAAAGTATATTTATCTCTGATTTAAGCTTCGAGCACTGGCACCTCTGAAAATCCTTGCTTCCCTCTGCGAAGGGCCTATCTATTTACTTTTATGTTATTTTTCTTCTATTATTGAGTCATCACCTTCTCAAACAGGCACCAGTCCTAAGAGCACTATTGTCATCCTCATGCATTGTGTATAGTTCATGTTGAATGCATCATGACTGGATCTCTTCTACCATGAATTACAATGTCTAGTCGCTGCTTGAACTTTGGAGGTGCTCTGCATTTATGTTTTGCGGTCTCAGAAAGGGCTAGCAAGATACCACTATTGTCATATTATATCATGATAGTTTTGACAAAGTGTTGGCATTTGAGATATTCTATTATTGCTCGCTAGTTGATTATGCCATTGATATGAGTGAATATAATTTTTAAGAGTTATCATCTACATGGTTAGTTATGATCTTTGCTGAAAACCTGGGTATTAATTAAGCATATGTATAAACACAAGAACAAAAGAGTTCGTAAAAGTTTTTCTTTGTCACTTTCAGTTTGTCAACTGAATTGCTTGAGGACAAGCAATGGGTTAAGCTTGGGGGAGTTGATACGTCTCCATTGTATCTACTTTTTCTAACGCTTTTGCTCTTGTTTTGGACTCTAATTTATATAATTTGAATGAAACTAACCCCGACTAACGTTATTTTTAGCAAAACTACCATGGTGTTGTTTTTTGTGCAGAAATAAACATTCTCGGAATTGGACGAAACTTTTTGGAGAATTATTTTGAAATATATAATAATTTCTGGAACCAAAACCCACTGGAGGGGGCCCCAGCTGCCCACTAGGCACCAGGGCGCGCCACCCCCCTCTGGCGTGTCCTGGTGGGTAGTGGGGCCCACAAGGCTCCACTGACCCTAATCCCAACTCTATAAAATCCTATTTTTGGAGAAAAAAAGAGAGGAAGTTTCATCGCGTTTCACGATACGGAGCTGCCGCCACCTCATGTTCTTCATCGGGAGGCCAGATCTGGAGCCCGTTCGGGGCTCGGGAGAGGGAAATCTTCGGTCTTCGACATCATCAACCATTCTTCATCACCAATTTCATGATGCTCACCGCCGGGAGTGAGTAATTCCTTCGTAGGTTTGCTGGACGGTGGTGGGTTGGATGAGATTCATCATGTAATCGAGTTAGTTTTGTTAGGCTTGATCCCTAGTATCCACTATGTTCTGAGATTGATGTTGCTATGACTTTGCTATGCTTAATTCTTGTCACTAGGGCCCGAGTGCCATGATTTCAGATCTGAATCGTTTATGTTTTCACCATTATATCTATGTTCTTGATCCGATCTTGCAAGTCATATGCACCTGTTACGTGTTATGATCCGTAAACCCCAAGGTGACAGTAATTGGGATACTTTCTGGTGATGGCCATAGTTTGAGGAGTTCATGTATTCACTATGTGTTAATGCTTTGTTCCGGTTCTCTATTAAAAGGAGGCCTTAATATCCCTTCGTTTCCTTATGGACCCCGCTGCCATGGGAGAGTAGGACAAAAGATGTCATGCAAGTTCTTTTCCATAAGCACGCATGACTATTTACGGAATACATGCCTACATTATATTTATGAACTGGAGCTAGTTCTGTGTCGCCCTAGGTTATAATTGTTATATGATGAATATCATCCAACGAAATCACCGATCCAATGCCTACGAGTTTTTCACATATTGTTTTTGCTAGGCTACTACTGTAGCTGCTACTGTTACAACTGCCACAAAACTATTGCTACCACTATTACCGTTACTACTACTGTTATCACTGCTATCAAACTATCATACTATTGTGCTACTGATCACTTTGCTGCAGATATTTAATCTCCAGGTGTGGTTGAATTGATAACTCAACTGCTAATACTTACAAATATTATTTGGCTCCCCTTGTGTCGAATCTATAAATTTGGATCCCCTATACTTGTGGGTTATCAGACTAGCTCAATTGTTGTTTGTGATCATGTTTTCTGGATCTTGGGATATCATTAAGTGTAACTATAACCCCAAGACAACTTTGAGAGTATGACATTAAAAGAACGATCATATTGAATCGACCCAAACTTGTCTGTTATACTTTGAGATAATATCGTCAGAAGTCAATTTTATAACACAGAGTGTTAACCTGTGATTTATTTTCATAGACCATGATAGTATCATAGTCAATTCTTACCGTATGATGAACTTTGGGGTTGCTCAAACATCATCTGTAACACGGTGATCATAACGACAACTTACAGGTACATCGGAAAGTTTGATAAGGGGCTAGATAGCTTAAGAGTGGAATTTGCTCCTCCGACGATGGAGAGATATTCTTAGGGCCCTCTCGGTGTGACAACATCCATCATCGCCTGGCCAGGCACTGGTGACTAGGTCACAGGGATGTCGGAACATGTCAACGAGAAAGAAGAACTAAACCGGTAACGAGGAGACTGGTATAGTGAGCATGAGAATGACTCAAGAGGATACCTATATATCTCACCTCAGGTTTTGTAAAGTATCACGGATCAAAGGGAATAGCACATGATAACCAAATATTCACTCGAATATCATTCATGTATTCATAGAGATCACTATGGATGACCATGGTTCCACAATTGGTCATTGAACGAAAGGGAGTTTCGTTCATGTCTATCTTTTACCAAATCTAGAGGGTCACAATCTTAAGGGAATCACTGTCTGTTGAGTGTTAGTGGAGTGAGAGGTCGTGCTTTCGGTCTTCGGTTCGAGGGATCTTCATGAATGGTTCGAGGGACTTCAAGTACAATCTACACCGACTCTTCTTCCACTGCAACTCGGAGTTGGTAACAAGATCTAAACCGTTAATGCATCTTCATAGTGTTCCTGGTTTAATCGTAGGATGATTTGTTTGTTTTCTACTACTTTTCCCTACAGTAGTCACGACCATTGACAATGTAGTTGCGCGGCGGCGATTCCCTATTACAAAGCCTCTTGAACACGGGAGACTGTTGAAGCACGTTGATGTCGTTGTGGGAACCCGACATTCCAGATAAAGCATGCCAAATCCATAAGTCATTTGATGCCACTACTTCCAATATGATGGTGGCCTCTTCGGTGTGACCTTGATACATTCCCCGCAAACCTTTGGGGCAGTTCTTCCATTGCCAATGCCTACAATCAATTGATCTGAGCATTCATGTAAATCCTCTAGCCTCTCCAATAGCCAACAATTTTACTGTGTCCTACACATTTGGTTCTCTCAGATACTCTGCTTCAAACACATGCACCAGGCGCGGGCAAACCTGACAGTAGTCTTCAGGCATGTGCTCTCCCCCATCCGGACCATCTCACCAACGACATCTGCAGCAGTACCAAGTGCAAGCATCCTCAGAGTAGCCATCCATTTCTTCTTAGCAGAGAAAGGAAGTTGGCCGCAGCAATCCCCCTAACCTTGAAGTAGTCATCGTGTGCCTCCACTCCCTCCACAATGTGTAAAGACAATGGTTTGCGCATATGAAAACGGCAATGAGGCCATGGATCATCCGGGAAAGTTGGGTCCGAAGCAAAGCAGTCCTTGTGCAGTAGCCGTGCTCCGGAGACCCTATCCCGATTGATCACTCTTCTTCCTTTGATTGAGCCATTGAAGTTCATGCTCCACCTTCCGGTCCATTTCCTCTTGCATGCTCATGAGCATGATCATGTCCACTTCTTCATCTGAATCCGACGGATCGAAGAACTCATCTTCAATCATTTTATCAAACTCCGTCGGTCCATATTCCTCGTACGATGAAGCATCAGAATTCATCGCTTTCCGCGAGAATAAATCACAAAAAATGGGTTGGACAATGTGTCGAACACATAGAGCGCAAGGGGCAGCCAGATAGTTGCCGGACATACCGCGATGGCGTCCAGGCCAGGGACGATGTCCGCGGTGGCGAGCATGGGAGAGAGGACTGTTGTGCTGGTGCTAGCGGTGCTGAGGCTCAGAAGGGCTGCGGAACTAGGGTGGCGACAGAGTTGTGAGACGTTTGACGTGGATGAGGAAGAAGAGAGGAGAGAACAAATAGATCCGGTAGGTCGAGGGATGAATTTGATGCAATTTGTGATGGGTAGGTCTATCGGGTCCAACGTGGCGGACGCGCCCGGGCATCCCTATATCCGCCCTATATTTGGGCTGGATATGAGGGATGCCAGGTAGCCCGGTCATTTGAGATCAATTTGAGGCGACCGTCCGGGTTGGATATTTTTTAAGGATCGGTGATCGGAGCATCCGCACAGGCGTTGGGAGGGGGGTTAAGAGCAACTCCAATGTGCCGACCCAAATGGACGCGCGTGTTGTCTGCCTTTTGTCCTTTTGGGTCAGCTCGTCCGCCCCCTTCTGCGTTTGGGTCGGCCGTGCGCCCAGCGCGCGGATGCATTTTCATCCTCACGGCTGGACTGCGTCCATTTTTTGCTCTTTTCGCAAACATACAAAAATTTGGTCCTAGTTCACATAATTGAAACAAAATACAAATATCTCATAGTTTTACAACCAAATAAATATCTCATAGTTTACAAGCCAGATAAAAATTAAATTATCTCAAATACATTTAAAGAAAGATAGCCCATACATCTATTGGTTGCCAACGTTAGCCCACATATGCTCAACCAAATCGTCTTTCAGTTGAACGTGAGTTTGCCAATCACGCATTTGATGATGAAATGCGGTGAACTGTGCAAACATTGCCGCTCCTCCATACTCAAGCACAATATTTTCACCTTGAAACTGAAACCCTTGGTCATAGATACGTTCTGGGCGCTCATCCTCTACGATCATATTGTGCATGATCACACAAGGAGTCATCACCTCTCACAACTTCTTGATGCTCCAAGTTCTAGCAGGATACCAAACAACGCCCCATCGAATTAAAGAACACCAAAGGCACGCTAGACATCTTTCGTAGTACTCTTTTGCTCTTGGGCAAATCTCTTCCTCTTCTCTCCTACAGGGTAGGGGATTGTCTTCACAAGAGTAGTCCACTGAGGATAGATACCGTCAGCTACGTAGTATCCTTTGTTGTGGTGGTGGCCATTGATCTCAACATTGACCTCCGGGCAGTTGCCTTCTGTACGCCTTGCAAAAATCGGAGAGCATTGAAGCACGTTGATGTCGTTGTGAGATCCAGCCATGCCGAAAAAAGAGTGTCAAATCCAAAGGTCTTGTGAAGCCACCGCCTCGAGTATGACAGTGCAAAGCTTTGACATGGCCCCTATACTACCCCTGCCAAGCAGAAGGGCGGTTCATCAACTCCCAGTGCATACAATCTATGCTACCAAGCATCCCCGAAAAGTCCTTGCTGGCATTGATCGCCAACAACCAGGTTGTATCTTCAGCATTTGGCTCTCTCAAGTACTCCGGACCAAACACGGCTACCACAGCCTTGCAGAACCTATACATGGACTCTAGCCACGTGGACTCGCTCATTCGGACATACTCATCAATGAGATCACGAGGAACTCCGTATGCAAGCATCAGAATAGCTGCAGTGCATTTCTGATAAGAGGAGAAGCCAATCTTTCCCAGGGCATCCTCCTTGCACTCGAAATACTTATCGTACCCCACCACCCCCTCTCGGATATGGTTGAACACATGTCTAGCCATACGGAAACAGCGCCGGAATAGGTGGTGTTTGAAGAGCAGGTTGGGGGACTCGAAGTAGTCCTTCCAGAGTAGGAAATGACCGCTCTTTGGGTTGCGGTGTAACGTCGGAGTGTGCCCTAGGATCGAGCCCTTGAATATCGGCCGCTGCCTACTAAGGTGGTCATGGACGACCAACACAACAGCCAGAAACTCGTCATCATAGGATGAAGATTCATCCGAGTCGCAAATAAAATTGTGGAAAAAGAACTCGTCACCGGAGTCCATCTGTACCTTGCGGGCAAACCTTCGAACAACTTGCGGGCGTTGTGGAAGAAGCTGGCCGGTGAAGAGCCTCGCGCCTCTCCCTGGACCAGGTAGCAGGCCTGTCGGCATCCAGAGTGGCGGCCGGACTTGGGTGCTACAGGCAGGGGGTGGGGGCGGCGACGTTGGGGAGCTGCGGCGGCGGTGGGGCGAGGGCGGTGGTGGCGGCTGCGTTGGAAGGTGGCGTGTTGCGAGAGGAGGCACGTGGGTGTGGCCGGTTGGCGGCGACGCCGAGGGGGAGGGGGCGGCCGGGTGTGCTAGCTGCCGATGAAAGAAAGATGGAATGGCAATGTGTCGCCGATTGGCGGGCCAACGGAAGACAAGGGTGGGCATCACGCACATTCGTTTTCTGTCCGCGCCGACACAAATGCGGCCCAAATTTGAGCCGCACATGCGTCGCGCGGTGGACAAATAGCGCACGCGCGTCTGTTTTCTGTCCGCACGACACAAATGTAGCCTAAATTTGAGCCGCACATGGGTCGCGCGGCGGACAAATAGCGGATTCGTGTCTATTTGGGTCGTCGCGTTTAACAGACACGCGTGAACAATTGGATCAGACACGTCGAAGTTGCTCTAAAGCACCATTTGGGAAGCCGGAGAATTGTTCCGCCGTCCACCCCATAGCCCAGCACGCGCATCCGACGCAGAGACATCATTTGCGCTCGACGGCTCGCTCGCCCAGGTCGGCATCGTCGTATCCACCCCGTCCCCGTCCACGGATTATCCCAAGCAGCATCAACGGAGAAGTTCTCACTGCGCCCAACGACTATTCTATTCTATTCTATTTTACCCAGTTCGTTTTGTCGTATGCCACTTCGGAGCGATGTGGCTTCACGTGCGACGCCGCCGCAGAGAAGGCTACAAAATGCACGACCGCAGGCGATCTCCGGCCCTGGGGCCGCTCAGAGCTGACGCACGTGACCTCACGGAAAGAAAAGCGTGCGCGAATTAACGTCTGCGTGCGTACGTGAGCATCTTCCCTTTCGTTTGCTTCTTTTTTTTTCCTTGAGCAAAAGGCCAACCCAACTTTCTGTTTTCCAGAGCTTTTCCTACCTTTGATTGAGAAAATAAAATAAAATAAAATAAAAGCCTGAGTCCAGGACGTGGCCGAGTTTTGTTTTGAGGCCTGAGAGTGAGACGGAAGCGTGCCCTTTACGAGCTCGTGATGTTACCGTGCTACTAATAATAAATTTGGTCAATGGCTTTGGAGACAATTTGAAACGGAAAAGGACATGGAGTATTCTATACACTGCCGGTCCGGTCAATTTCTCCCGTTCAAGAACCGCCGAGGCTCGTTTCCGCTCGTCATCTTTTTAAAACCAAAAAAAGAAGGGCAGCACTGTCGCCCACGTCCTGATCAACACGAAGAATGACGATCAACTTCGTCTGATCAACGACGCTACTAGTAATGTTCAAGCTCCGCGCATCAACCCAACTGCCGGTCAGATCAATTCCCCCGGTTCAACAACGGCCGAGACTCGTTTCCGCTCGTCATTTCCCACTGCCAAACAGAAGCACGGACACATCCTGATCAACATGAAGAATGGCGATCAAATTCGTCTGATCAGCGACACGAATGTTTCAACCACTCTGTCTCTCTCACCTGACAAACCCTAATCTAATATAATCTCAAGCGCCGAATGGCTAAATCTATCTAAAGGATAGTACTAACTAAATACTTCCGTTCCTCGATCTCCAGTAGCGCCGAGAGAGAAGCTGTTCAAGATTAACCTTTTCGCGATTCACCGGCGATTTGGGTGCAGAGGATAGCATGCATGATCGATCTATCGGCCCAGTGGACCGAGGCTCCGCTGGGGAATCAATCCCAGTGCTGTCATCAAAAGGACAAGGGATGGATGAGGGGCGAGCAGAGACCTTTTTTTCTCTCTCACGCACACGGGGAATATATTATATTCCATCTATATTCTTCAGAACAAACGCAACTTTTTTATTCTTTATTTTATTCACACCATGGCATGGAGCTCGAAAAGGACCGAGCCGCCCGCCCGCGGCACCGCCTCGGCGCAAAGGATTCGGCCGGGTGAGAGCCAGCGGCGGTAGAGCACAAAGGGATGGATAGATAGATAGGGAATATGGTGCTAAAATACATGACGCAGGGCAGGATAGGGAACACTACCTCGCTCGTGTCGTGCGTCACGTACGATACGGAACAAGGAACCGAGCCGGTGCGATAAGCTTCGCGAGGGCGGTCGTTGTCCCGATGGCTGAGAGGTTTGGGCGGGGACGAAATCGTGAGAGGCCATCGAACGTACACATGCTACGTAACCGAGGGCAGGCGTGCTCCGGCTATGTGGAAAATGCTTGCCAACTTCTAACCAGGACCCTGTTCAGATGGTTAATGGCCTGATGGCGAGCCGGCGATGTCAACTTTGGCCGGGGTGATGGACGCCGCATCCTGAAAGCAAAATATCAGGAGGGCCTCTTTGATCCGGAGGATTCCTGAAGGAACTCTAGAAGATTCCAATCCTTCCAAAAATATTTTCTGTGTGCGTTGTCAGATTCGTAGGATTGCAAACCATATGACTGATTCCTTAGGATTAATTTGTACCGGTTTCATAGGAGAATTTCCATCTATTTCCAAACTCATGTAAAAGATTTCTACTCACGTTTTCTTTTCCGGGCACAATCAAATGCCCATGCTAATCCGAGATTGCATGTCGCTCCATTCTTATATTTTTCCTATTCCTGAGTTTCACGAATCAACGAGGCTTTGTGGACAGTGACACCGCAGAAACTGCGTTGCAGAAAAAGCAGAAAATGAGTTAGTTTCCCGAGTAAAACCATCTTGTCTTGCTTGCAAGATGGAGACACTCCAGCTGCCCATGCCACACCTGAACGCTAACCGTTTGCACCGGAAAGTGTATGTAAATGAGAGGTTGCAGAATTTCACAAGAGTGTACTCCAGGTCTGTGATATTGCTCATGCTAACCGTCCCCGGCGAAAGCAGTTTCCACGATGACAGATCAGAGTAACAGAAAATAATTGCAACCCTCCAACCAGCAAGAACTGTGTACCGCAAGATGGTGACCCTGCGCAACAAGAAAAAATGGTCCTCACCACACTGTTCGTCGCGAAATGACCCACTAAAGGAAAGGGGTAGCCCAATAAAATCATTCCGTTGGTGGTACTGCTTGGTATTGACAGAAGAAACCCCACCCCCCACCCCCACCCCACCATCAAGTTGATGTAGGCCATTGAGGGATTATGTGGTTGGGAGAACACCAACACAGGTCCAACATGCATTTGATTTGCTACATGGTCCCATGCATACAGAAACAAACAGTGTAGTCCCAAATGAAGCCATAATAGAGGGGTTTCAAGGCTTGGGATGTGTAAACAAATGAAATGACTTTTCTGCTATATTTTCAGATAATTAATATGGATCATTTTATTCCTTGGTATAAAATTATAGGAGCATAATCACAATGGAAGAATATATGTATGCGTTCTCGCCGCCAAACATTCAACTTCACTGGTGTGCCCGATGCCAAATAATGAAGGAAATGAGAGGCACATACATCATTCCTGGGAACATGCGCAGAAAATTGATTAAAACCCTCCATGCTGGGACTGGAAAAGGATGCTATATAATGTTGACTCAGAAGGCAGGAGCATCTAGCATGTTTCGAAATTTGTACCACACCAGGCTGATAATGGACCATTTGGTGCATCTAGTATGTTTGAAAATAAAACATAGGCTATACATTTTTCACATAAAGATCATGGGCTTTTTTAAGTCTGGGTGGTGGGGGCATAAAACGTAGCCCACTGTAATCTACAGAAGTCACACAAAACAAGCCATACGATACATGTAATGTATCACACTGCTGTAAAAGTATCAACTTTCTCAATGTACTGTCGACCGTGGGTATGAAATGGGCATATGGACATCACGGATGACATCAAACTGCCGTAATAGTATCAGTTTTTCAATGTTTATTTTAATTACCCATGTAAGTTTGGTCGACTAAACTACCAGGACTTTCAAACGAGAGAAATTTTGAAATACTTCGAACTCCTGGAACTTCCCTGACAAATATAGATATTAAATCGTGCTTGCCACACTTGAATTTGCGGCTTAGTTTGATTACTGTAAGCACTATAAAAAAACTTAATTTGGCCTGAGTTGGTTATTGACCATGCTGGTCTTAAACCGACACATCCGACATAGAACTAATATCGATATGATCAGTTCAGATGCTAAAACTGGAGGCTGCAAGAACCTGGCTTTGTAGATCAACAGTGACATACCATAGTAGTATATCAAAAGTTCTCATAGCCTAAATGAGTAAATGTTCACACTTCCCAACAGGAAAAGGCTTTACAGTATATATGCTTAGACATAACATTCACTTGATGGACCATAAATTACAGGCCTGATGCAGAGACAAACAAATCATACAATCCACATAAAACTAAAATCGATATGATACAGAATTAGTAGTACTCTCTCTATTGATCTTTACTGGGTGTGGTTTAACTGGCCTAATTTAAACTATGAACAACAATGAGTGCAACAAAATATGTGGGTTATGTGACACATAATTAATACCATTCAAATTGCTACCATGAATATGATTGTGTAACAACGAACGAATCATTGTGACCTTGTCCATATTAAGTTTTAACCAATCTAGACATGCTAAAAGAAAATAGTAAGTTTCGACAATACGTTGACCATCCTTCATGGAGGTTAATATCTGCGATGCATGGAATATCTGGAAGGAGTGCAAGGATTTCATTTGTAGAGACCAGCCCTCTTTTACCCGCTGGAAAGTGCATTTTCCAAGTGACATTCAGGTCAACTGTTTTCGTAGTTTAGCTTGTTGCCTTTTGTTTTCTTATATCTTGGTCTAGCCATGTAGACCTTGAACATCATGAAACTTTTTCTTTTCTTTAATGTAAAATTAACACCATAGGGGCTTCCCCTACAGTATTTTGGTCAAAGACGAGTTTCCAAAGTGGTGGAGGAGATCAACAGAGATAACTAAAGTTAGTCAAAAAGCAAACAAACGGAAACTACCTGCACACTTGCATTCATGTTGAAAAGTCACATTTTATGTCAAAGTCTCAAGTTTGCAAAATGTGACAAGTACATTAAACAGTGGATTAAGATTTGATTTGATAATTGCTAGTCCCTCTGTTCCAAAATACTAACTAAAACCATGAAAGTATTTTGGAATGGAGAGAGTACTATTTACTTATAAAAGCATTAGATAGTGATCTTCACTCAACAAGAATAATTCCTCTAGTTGAACCATGTATCAACGAATCTTTAGAATTTAGACAGCCTTCAAGAAGTTTTGACTTGTTCTTTTTCCTAACAAAAATACAGTATGCAAATAAAATTTCAACAAGGATAAAAACACTCAAGTTAACCCAGTGTGGCCAGCAAAAATTGTTGTTGCGATAATCCACTTCTGAGCCCGGGCTCATCTGCACCCATGCTGAGGAAAAAATATCAAAAAAAAATGCTAGAAAAATCCTTTTTTTTGCATGGTAGATAATTTGATGCGTGAGGTTAGCTCCAATTTTCAAATCGTTTGGACATCTGAGCAGCTCTCAGCAAAGAAGACAAATTCGGGGTCTATAAAAAAGTTTATTGTTCATGCACTGTTCTGACCCGATTTGTCTTTTTTGCTGAGAGCTATTGAGATGTCCAAATGATCTGAAAATTGGAGCAGGCCTCACGCAACAAATTTTCTACCATGCAATTTTTTTTGAATTGTTTATGATTTGTTTTCTGACCGGGTGCAGATGAGCCTGGGCACCAAAACGCTGCACCCGTTACTTGCTCATTTGCCTTGGATTTCTTAAATTATATTGGCTCAAACTCATGTCTGTTTGGAACAGAAAAAACATCAGATTCCTTGTTGAATCCTAAGGCAAATAACAACGGGAATTTGCATAAACAATCATTTCCATACTCCACAGGAATTTAGCCGGAATTTGAAAAGAGGAACGGATGGAAGGTCCATGCAAGACCCAGAAAGGCGTTTTCCATGAGGTCTAGCCTCATGTTAGGATTGCCCCAAAATTCCTGCGGAGTGCGGACTGGGTCATTCCAGGCCTCTTTGATTTGCATGGCCCTAAAAAGTGCATGAACATGAAAATTGCAGGATTAAAGTTTCATCCATCATGCCTTCTTGAATACTATAGGACTTTATCACACATTCACACCATGGCAAACCTGAACAATTTTTCCAAGACGTATGTGTCAAATGGTTTTTACTTTGACATAGAGTAGAAAAGACCGCATAGGAAAACTTCCTACGAAATGCAACCTTACAGACCACCAACATACGAAATCTTCCCAAGGATTACAGTCCTTCAAAATTCCTATTAATATCCTTCTGACCAAAGAGACCTGGATCCGTAGGAATTTCATAGGATTCCTGCAATGTCATTTAATTGTTCCAAGGGGCTCTTGTAGGAAGAAAAATCCTAACTACAAAAATCTCCAAAATTCTTGTGAAAATCCTACAACCCAAACAGGCCCTGAAAGCAGTGTTCTGATAAACAGTGTATGCTTGTTGGAATGCTTGTTGGACACAAGCAATCAGTCCATATCTAGTCAATTTATTAGATGACTATATGTTCTTAATCACTCCCTCCGTCCCACAATATAAGATCGTTTTTCAAACTAACATAGCTTGTATAAGATCGTTTTTCAAACTAACATAGCTTGAAAAACGATCTTATATTGTGGGACGGAGGGAGTAGATATTTCTTTATATTAGAAGCTAATAGAAAATAACTTATTACCTTCTGTAAGGGCCACAAAAAAAACACAGGAATAGGACAAATTGAATGTCACATGGAATCCTGCAACAGAAAAAGCACCAGTATTGGTGCCCTTTTTTTTGAACGAAACAAAATTTCCCATGAGCTTATACTCTTTATCAGTTCTTCCAAATCCTAAGAACAAGCCTTGAGAATTTACAAAAAACATCACATATATGAAACTATCCATCGTCACTTCCAAACAACAGCAAACTTTCAAAAACAATGGCTCTTCCTCCCATTATTGTCTACCTATGAGCACAAAAAGTATATGTGCCATAGTTTTATATCATTAATATATTGAGTAAACTAGCATGTTAGTCTAACTGTGTAAGGCTTGAATAAGTGTCATCAACTTGTCAAATTGACTACTTAACTAGAAATGCAAATTTTCATTGTATTCCCAGCTTTGCTAGTGTCACAGTAACTACAAATAACACATTCTTACTACCGTAGAAACATAAGTTTGCAAGAACATCAAACAGAAAAAGAATGGCATAATATGTCTCATAATGATGTCAGGACAAGTACACAAAGTTACAACACATGAGTTTACCTCGAGATTAGGTGTAGTATTGTAGTACATGTTCAAACATGTACTGTTGAACATCCAAATATTTGCCCGAGTTCTTGATCTTTAGCTAGTAGGTCGTTCATACATCGTCCATTGGTATTCCGCACACAGAATTAGGACTATTTGTCCAAAAAAGTTTTTTGTTCAAACAGGAGATCTGCTTATGTGCAATCGATGTATACCATCAGTATCTCTACAAATGATATGAAATATAGGACTACTTATCCAACAGAAGTTGTGTGTCCCCATTGACAGCTTCATCATTACTCCTCCATTCATTTAATTTCTTTGAGACCCTGTTATTATCATAAACACCATGAACCTTATAATGCCACACCATCTTCGATACGTCATCCTGTGGTGAACTTATCTCCCGTCGTTTGATTGTCTTGTGAAGTTCGCAGAAGAACTTTGGATCTTGCAGTTTGATATACTCGTGCAATACAAGCTCATGGTGAGGTACCCAGTTTCTAGGGAAAGTTGTATAATCACATGATGGAATTGATGACATGCGCGCAAATTGTACACCCTCAATAATATCAACAACTCCCATCCTCAAGAGATCAGAGTATTCTGGTGCATCATTGTTTGTGCTCTCCCTCAACGGGCGGCTGAGATCACGCGATGCAATCTTGTAAACCTTAGCACGGGATTTTAGTCTATACCTTGCTGCATAAAGCTTTGCCAAAGAGCTGCGTATAACATATGCGCAGAACCCTACAATCTTCTTCCGGTTGTCCGCATACCTATACCAATCAGCCATGGTCTCAAGAAATTTGTTCATCTGAGAATTAGTGTGTGCCTGCCCAGAGTACAGCATTGGTGAACACGGTAATGGCTCAGGATCCCTGTCCCCCTTTACAAGCTCAAGCTTTCTGAAATGCCTTATGCACCTCTGCAAGCTTGCTGTGACAGATAACAATGTTCCAATACCCTTCTCACTCACAATGTTTCCTCCACTGGCGGTATATCGCAAGGTTGGGTAGATGACCCGGCGGGCAATGACATGATCCAAGAATTCAATCCCCCTTGTGATGTGCTCAATCTCCACTGACGAATTCTCTGGCCTCAAACCAAATGTTCTCTCACAAAACTCCATTAGTTGCCTCCTTATCTCAACCGCGTCCTCCCTCGGCCCCCGGACCCCAATCAACACATGAGAGCCAAATCTAAGGAAATCCATCTTCCTGGTCTTCTCCCTCCCACTTGATGGAACAAACTCAGGCCAAGATGGATTATGACATCCCTCATCGCCCGCCTCCTTCCATATCGAATCATGCCTTGACGGGCGGAAGTACTCGTTAATCCTCTCCTCCATCCACCAATCCAACTCATTAAGGCACACATTGGCGAGCAATGGACTAATTATCCCGCAATGCCCATATTCCGGCACGTGACACGCCTGTTCTGGGGCGAACCCAAAGAACAGTCTCAGCCAATAAGGGTCTGGCTTGGGCTCATCCTCATTAAGCACCTTCTTCTTCCTGCTCTTCCTGAGCACCTTCCTTTTTAGCCTCTTCTTGCTTAGCCCATCGAGATCCTTCTCCCTTGGAGGCACAGACCCGGGCCGGACTGGGGCGTTGAGCGCCGACTTGAGCAAAGACAGCACCTTGCGATCAGAGACGGCCTTCTCCACACAGGACAGAATGGTGTCTGACGATAAGGCGTCGACCACGGTTGTGAGGTCTGCAGTGATGAACCAGAGGTAGCCGGCAAAGCCGGAGCGAACGGAGCGGATGGCAGTGTGGGGCCCGCGTCCAGGGCGGAAGGCGTGGGACTTGGGGGAGAACCGGGGCTCGAAGACGGGTTCGAGGAGCAGGAGGAGGAGCTCCTGGACGACGTGGTCCTGGAAGGGGGGCGGGGCGTTGGCTAGGCGGGCAGTGAGCTTGCGGCGGGAGACGGGGACGGTGGAGGGGGCGTCGGCGGGGGAGCGGAGGAGGAGGTGGGTGGAGGCGCCCCAGGGGAAGGCGGGGTGACGGCGGAGGGCGGCGGCGCGGAGGCGGAGGAGGGAGTGGAGGGTGGGGAGCGGGACGGCCTGGCGCGGCGGGAAGGAGCCGGTGGCGTGGGCGCAGGCGCGCTGGTAGGAGAGGAGCCAGAGGTCGAGGCGGGAGGCGTAGCCGGAGAGGTTGGGGAAGGGGGAGGAGGGCGGGTGCGCGAAGGCGCGGCGCCACAGCGAGGAGAGGAGGTCGATGGGGTCGTGGACGAGGAGAGCGTAGGGGTCGGGCAGGGGGCTCCGGTCGGCTGGTGGAGGCGGCGCGGGGCGGCGCCGGATAGGTTGGATGCCGGTGGCGGGGAGAAGACGGCGAAGCGCTGCGCGCGGCGGTGGCATCGGAGGGGAGGTTTTTGTTCGAACAGGTGGTGGGCGGTGACTGTGACTACACACACTCGGGTGGCCTGAGAGGCTAGGCTAGGCTAGGTGCCGGGCAAACCTGGCCACATGGGCCGGCCCGGCTGTAAAAAAGGTCCTGCCACATGGCCGTGTCGGCCTGAAGGCCTGGCCATAGGGATCGGCCCGATATGCCAGTTATAAAGGCCGGCCTGGCACTACAGGCCGGGCTAAATTGTTTCTCGGTCTTCTGGGCCGTTTGTTTTTAGAAAATTCAGGGAAATCTAAAAAAATAAGAAAAATACAAAATAATAAACTAAAAAAGAAGAAATACAGAAAAATTAAAATTAAAATACCAACAAACTTAAAAAGTATAGATAAATGATAGTTACGCGTTGGACATGCCGTGTTGGCAAGCAATCAAAAAGTATGTGTTGTGCCCGGCCTTATGGCCTGTCTTTCAGGATCTGCCTAGTCCCGTGGTAGGCCGAAGGTCAGCCCGACCTTTTTAATGGCGTGTCACGCCGGGCATATGTCGGGCCTAAATTCCGTGCCTACGAGGCATGACCCATATGGCCAGGTTTGGTGTCGGGTGATAATTTCACCGATTGGTTGTCTCCACAGCCATCCAATCTAACTTCAAACCAAAATCCAGATCATCTGATTTTTACAGCAGAACTTTTTGGCTTGTAAGAGCATCTACAAACATTGGGCAAATCCGCCCCTCTGTATGTGCGCAGACAGCGTTCCCCCTTAAATGTTCGTCCGTGCAACCATGTCCCTTACTTTCAAATCTTCAAATCCATGCAAACCACATCCACGTCAACCGTTTGATGATACAAATTTCTACTATTAAAGAAGAATCAAACGTCGTGATGGTTCGATCACCTCCTTATGCTATCGATACCTCCTCCCATCATTTTTTCTGTCCATCGCTTCCCCACACGATTTTTCTGGCTTTCTACTTCTCTTGATTGACCACCTCCCCACGTCCTTCCTCCCACCGGGCGCCTTTTCTTATTTGGTTTTCTTCCCTACCGAACTGATCTGCCCTACACCCCACGAACGACCGCCATCTATCCCAGTGCCACGATTAACGCATGCCACCGCCGCCGCAACAACCACCCCTCCGATCTGAAGTGTAGTGCCTCCCTTGATGCCGCTGCCTCGACGTTCTGCACTTCCTGCCACCGCCGCAGGTCACTGCCTGCAGTTCGCTGTCTACTTTTCCCACGGACGCTGGCGATGGGAAGGAGGAGGAGGAGGTGGGTGAGGAGACGAGGGCAAGCGCAAGAGTTGCATCGTTTAAGGAACGTGGTACAGGTCAAGAGCCACTAACATCGACGTGGGCGCGCGTCGGCCGTAGGTAAGCACTCTTTCCTCTCGCCTATCTCATCTCCCTCTCTTACAGTGACCTTCCTTTGTCTCCTCTCCCTGTCCGCGTCGTGGCAGTAGGGCACGTGATGGCCGGCTACGAGTTTAGTAGGGGCTCACGGATGGGTAAGGGCAGGCTTGGCAAGGACTGCTCATGTGTCGCTGAACATACTGCAAGCGTGTGTGTCGAGGCCAGACTTGGAACAGGCAATGGCGAGCATGGTGCTTAGGCGAATGTTGGAAGTGTGGCCGTACTTCATAAGTAGCAGGTAGAGGTGCACACAGGCAATGGTGGGTAGGGGCGCCAATGTTCAGGCAGAGGAGAATACGAAAGATGAAGCCACTGGGCCACATCAGGCATGTATAGCTGATCCATGGCCATGCATATTTCTGTCGGAATGGTTCGGCTTGAGGCAATAAATCGGATACGTATTTATATTGAATGGTGGAGCTGTCAGTTGGTGCAGTTCCAAACAGAGCGTCGTGGCAGTTCCAAACAGACGCCACAGATGATTTGAGCAGATATGGGTATATCTACTTGATGAAACATAAGTCTAAAACATTTGAAAAGTTCAAAGAATTTCAGAGTGAAGTGGAAAATCATCGTAACAAGATAATAAAGTTTCTACGATCTGATCGTGGAGGTGAATATTTGAGTTATGAGTTTGGTCTTCATTTGAAACAGCACATAATAGTTTCGCAGCTCACGCCACCTGGAACACCCACTACTGCAGGATGCTGCTAACGCGACACTACGATCAGAGACCCTTCGAGAAACTATGTGCAATGCCATAATCGCAAATGGTGGTGTATGAAAACCGTCCGAAATGTATAAAACGTTTGCGATGACGGATGCATCAAACACGGTTCAGGTTTTAGTTGCGTGTGCGATGAAGGGCATACGGTTCAGTTCAATTAACTGTTTGCGATGAGGAGGAACAAAAGAAACGGGCAGCCAGATGAAGGCGTGTGTGATACACATCATACGGTTCACTCGGATGAAATATTTGTGATTAGGCAACACAAAAGAAACGGGCAGCCAGATGAAGATGTGTGCGATATACAGCATACGGTTCACTCGTATGAACTATTTGTGATTAGGCAACACAAAAAAACGGTCAGCCAGATCAAGGTGTGTGCGATATACGCATGCGGTTCACTCGGCCCTTGTCGTCAGTGTGTGACCTCTGTGGCAACCGTTCGCTCCCCAGGCGCCTCTTCGTGTACCGTGGCAACCGTCCACCGCCTCTTCGCCTTTCTCTCTCGATTTGGAACTGCTATCGCACGCTCTTCCTCCCTCCATTTGCCTTCACCCTTCCTTCTGCCATTGTTCGATCATCTTCTCCATTGAGGGAACTGAAGGAAATATGCCCTATAGGCAATAATAAAGTTATTATTTATTTCCTCATATCATAATAAAGGTTTATTATTCATGCTAGAATTGTATTAACCGGAAACATAATACATGTGTGAATACATAGACAAACATAGTGTCACTAGTATGCCTCTACTTGACTAGCTCATTGATGAAAGATGGTTGAGTTTCCTAGGCATAGACATGAGTTGTCATTTGATTAACGGGATCACATCATTAGGAGAATGATGTGATTGACTTGACCCATTCCGTTAGCTTAGCACTTGATCGTTTAGTTTACTGCTATTGCTTTCTTCATGACTTATACATGCATGTTCCTATGACTATGAGATTATGCAACTCCCGATTACCGGAGGAACACTTTGTGTGCTACCAAACGTCACAACGTAACCGGGTGATTATAAAGGTGCTCTACAGGTGTCTCCGATGGTACTTGTTGAGTTGGCATAGATCGAGACTAGGATTTGTCACTCCGATTGTCGGAGTGGTATCTCTGGGCCCTCTCGGTAATGCACATCACAATAAGCCTTGCAAGCAATGTGACTAATGAGTTAGTTACGGAATGATGCATTACGTAAAGAGTAAAGAGACTTGCCGGTAACGAGATTGAGCTAGGTATTGAGATACCGATGGTCGAATCTCGGGCAAGTAACATACCGATGACAAACAGAACACCGTATGTTGTTATGCGGTTTGACCGATAAAGATCTTCGTAGAATATGTAGGAGCCAATATGAGCATCCAGGTTCCGCTATTGGTTATTGACCGAAGACATGTCTCGGTCATGTCTACATAGTTCTCAAACCCGTAGGGTCCGCACGCTTAAAGTTCGGTGACGATCGGTATTATGAGTTTTTGTGTTTTGATGTACCGAAGGTAGTTTTAAGTCCCGGATATGATCACGGACATGATGAGGAGTCTCGAAATGGTCGAGACGTCAAGATCGATATATTGGACGACTATATTCGGACACCGGAAGTGTGCCGGGTGGTTTCGGAGAAAACCGAAGTGCCGGAGGGTTACCGGAACCCCCCCCGGAGAAATAGTGGGCCTTATGGGCCTTAGTGGAGAGAGAGAGGGCAGGCCGCGCGCCCCTCCCCCGCTGGTCCGAATTGGACTAGGAGAGGGGGGGCGGCGCCCCCCTTTCCTTCTCCCTCTCCCCCTTCCTTTCCCCCTCCTAGTAGGAGTAGGAAAGAGGGGAGTCCTACTCCTACTAGGAGGAGGACTCCTCTTCTTGGCGCGCCCACAAGGGGCTGGCCGGCCTCCCCCTTGCTCCTTTATATACGGGGGCAGGGGGGCACCTCTAGACACACAAGTTGATCTCTCCCAGCCGTGTGCGGTGCCCCCTCCACCACAATCCACCTCGATCATATCGTAGCGGTGCTTAGGTGAAGCCCTGCGTCAGTAGCATCATCATCACCGTCATCACGCTGTCGTGCTGACGAAACTCTCCGGCGAAGCTTTGCTGGATCGAAGCTCACGGGACGTCATCGAGCTGAACGTGTGCGGAACTCGGAGGTGCCGTGCGTTCGGTACTTGGATCGGTCGGATCGTGAAGACGTACGACTACATCAACCGCGTTGTGCTAACACTTCCGCTTTCGGTCTACGAGGGTACGTGGACAACACTCTCCCCTCTCGTTGCTATACATCACCATGATCTTGTGTGTGCGTAGGATTTTTTTTGAAATTACTACGTTCCCCAACAGTGGCATCCGAGCCTGGTTTATGCGTAGATGTTATATGCACGAGTAGAACACAAGTGAGTTGTGGGCGATACAAGTCATACTGCTTACCAGCATGTCATACTTTGGTTCGGCGGTATTGTTGGATGAAGCGGCCCGGACCGACATTACGCGTACGCTTGCGCGAGACTGGTTCTACCGACGTGCTTTGCACACAGGTGGCTGGCGGGTGTCAGTTTCTCCAACTTTAGTTGAACCGAGTGTGACTACGCCCGGTCCTTGAGAAGGTTAAAACAACTCTAACTTGACGAACTATCGTTGTGGTTTTGATGCGTAGGTAAGAACGGTTCTTGCTCAGCCCGTAGCAGCCACGTAAAACTTGCAACAACAAAGTAGAGGACGTCTAACTTGTTTTTGCAGGGCATGATGTGATGTGATATGGTCAAGGCATGATGCTATATTTTATTGTATGAGATGATCATGTTTTGTAACCGAGTTATCGGCAACTGGCACGAGCCATATGGTTGTCGCTTTATTGTATGCAATGCAATCGCCCTATAATTGCTTTACTTTATCACTAAGCGGTAGCAATAGTCGTAGAAGCAATAGTTGGCGAGATGACAACGATGCTACGATGGGGATCAAGGTGTCGCGCCGGTGACGATGGTGATCATGACGATGATTTGGAGATGGAGATCAAAGGCACAAGATGATGATGGCCATATCATATCACTTATATTGATTGCATGTGATGTTTATCCTTTATGCATCTTGTTCTGCTTTGATTGACGGTAGCATTATAAGATGATCTCTCACTAAATTTCAAGGTATAAGTGTTCTCCCTGAGTATGCACCGTTGCGAAAGTTCGTCGTGCCGAGACACCACGTGATGATCGGGTGTGATAAGCTCTACGTTCAAATACAACGGGTGTAAGACAGTTTTGCACACGCAGAATACTCGGGTTAAACTTGACGAGCCTAGCATATGCAGATATGGCCTCGGAACACTGAGACCGAAAGGCCGAGCGTGAATCATATAGTAGATATGATCAACATAGTGATGTTCACCATTGAAAACTACTCCATCTCACGTGATGATCGGACATGGTTTAGTTGAGATGGATCACGTCATCACTTAGATGATTCGAGGGATGTCTATCTAAGTGGGAGTTCTTAAGTAATATGATTAATTGAACTTTAATTTATCATGAACTTAGTACCTGATAGTATTTTGCTTGTCTATGTTGTTGTCGATTGATAACCCACAAGTATAGGGGATCGCAACAGTTTTCGAGGGTAGAGTATTCAACCCAAATTTATTGATTCGACATAAGGGGAGCCAAAGAATATTCTTGAGTATTAGCAGTTGAGTTGTCAATTCAACCACACCTGGATAACTTAGTATCTGCAGCAAAGTATTCAGTAGCAAAGTAGTATGGAAGTAACGGTAACGGTAGCAAAAGTACTATTTTTGGGTTTTGTAGTGATTGTAACAATAGCAACGGATAAGTAAATAAGCGAAGAACAATATGTGAAAAGCTCGTAGGCATTGGATCGGTGATGGAGAATTATGCCGGATGCGGTTCATCATGTAACAATCATAACATAGGGTGACACAGAACTAGCTCCAATTCATCAATGTAATGTAGGCATGTATTCCGAATATAGTCATACGTGCTTATGGAAAAGAACTTGCATGACATCTTTTGTCCTACCCTCCCGTGGCAGCGGGGTCCTAGCAGAAACTAAGGGATATTAAGGCCTCCTTTTAATAGAGTACCGGACCAAAGCATTAACACATAGTGAATACATGAACTCCTCAAACTATGGTCATCACCGGGAGTGGTCCCGATTATTGTCACTTCGGGGTTGCCGGATCATAACACATAGTAGGTGACTATAGACTTGCAAGATAGGATCAAGAACTCACATATATTCATGAAAACATAATAGGTTCAGATCTGAAATCATGGCACTCGGGCCCTAGTGACAAGCATTAAGCATAGCAAAGTCATAGCAACATCAATCTCAGAACATAGTGGATACTAGGGATCAAACCCTAACAAAACTAACTCGATTACATGATAAATCTCATCCAACCCATCACCGTCCAGCAAGCCTACGATGGAATTACTCACGCACGGCGGTGAGCATCATGAAATTGGTGATGGAGGATGGTTGATGATGACGATGGCGACGGATTCCCCTCTCCGGAGCACCGAACGGACTCCAGATCAGCCCTCCCGAGAGGTTTTAGGGCTTGGCGGTGGCTCCGTATCGTAAAACGCGATGAATCCTTCTCTCTGATTTTTTTCTCCCCGAACACGAATATATGGAGTTGGAGTTGAGGTCGGTGGAGCGTCAGGGGGCCCACGAGGCAGGGGGCGCGCCCAGGGGGGCAGGCGCGCCCCCACCCTCGTGGACAGGTGGAGGCCCCCCTGACATGGATTCTTCTTCCGGTATTTTTAATATTTTCCAAAAATAAGTTCCGTGGAGTTTCAGGTCATTCCGAGAACTTTTGTTTCTGCACATAAATAACACCATGGCAATTCTGCTGAAAACAGCGTCAGTCCGGGTTAGTTCCATTCAAATCATGCAAGTTAGAGTCCAAAACAAGGGCAAAAGTGTTTGGAAAAGTAGATACGACGGAGACGTATCCACTCCCCAAGCTTAAACCTTTGCTTGTCCTCAAGCAATTCAGTTGATAAACTGAAAGTGATAAAGAAAAACTTTTACAAACTCTGTTTGCTCTTGTTGTTGTAAATATGTAAAGCCAGCATTCAAGTTTTCAGCAAAGATTATAACTAACCACATTCACAATAACACTTAGGTCTCATGTTTACTCATGTCAATGGCATAATCAACTAGCGAGCAATAATAATAAATCTCGGATGACAACACTTTCTCAAAACAATCATAATATGATATAACAAGATGGTATCTCGCTAGCCCTTTCTGAGACCGCAAAACATAAATGCAGAGCACCTTTAAAGATCAAGGACTGACTAGACATTGTAATTCATGGTAAAAGAGATCCAGTCATAGTCATACCCAATATAAATTAATAGTAATGGATGCAAATGACAGCGGTGCTCTCCAGCTGGTGCTTTTAATAAGAGGGTGATGACTCAACATAAAAGTAAATAGATAGGCCCTTCGCAGAGGGAAGCAGGGATTTGTAGAGGTGCCAGAGCTCGATTTTAAAGCAGAGATAAATAATATTTTGAGCGGCATACTTTCATTGTCAACATAACAACCAAGAGATGGCGATATCTTCCATGCTACACACATTATAGGCGGTTCCCAAACAGAATGGTAAAGTTTATACTCCCCCTCCACCAACAAGCATCAATCCATGGCTTGCTCGAAATAACGAGTGCCTCCAACTAACAACAGTCCTAGGGGGAGTTTTGTTTGCAGTTATTTTGATTTGATTTGCATAAAGCATGGGACTGGGCATCCCGTTGACCAGCCATTTTCTCGTGAGTGAGGAGCGGAGTCCACTCCTCTTGAGAATAACCCGCCTAACATGGAAGATACAGGACAACCCTAGTTGATACATGAGCTATTCGAGCATACAAAACAGAATTTCATTTGAAGGTTTAGAGTTTGGCACATACAAATTTACTTGGAACGGCAGGTAGATACCGCATATAGGAAGGTATGGTGGACTCATATGGCATAACTTTGGGGTTTAAGGGATTGGATGCACAAGCAGTATTCCCGCTTAGTACAAGTGAAGGCTAGCAAAAGACTGGGAAGCGACCAACTAGAGAGCGACAACAGTCATGAACATGCATTAAAATTAATAAACATTGAGTACAAGCATGAGTAGGATATAATCCACCATGAACATAAATATCGTGAAGGCTATTTTGATTTTGTTTCAACTACATGCGTGAACATGTGCCAAGTCAAGTCACTTAAATCATTCAAAGGAGGATACCACCCCATCATACCACATCACAACCATTTTAATAGCATGTTGGCACGCAAGGTAAACCATTATAACTCATAGCTAATCAAGCATGACACGAGCGACTATGATCTCTAATTGTCATTGCAAACATGTTTATTCATAATAGGCTGAATCAGGAACGATGAACTAATCATATTTACAAAAACAAGAGAGGTCGAGTTCATACCAGCTTCTCTCATCTCAATCAGTCCATCATATATCGTCATAATTGCCTTTCACTTGCACGACCGAACGATGTGAAAATAATAATAGTGCACGTGCATTGGACTAAGCTGGAATCTATAAGAATTCAATGAACATGAGACGACAAGGCAATATGGGCTCTTGGTTAAATCAACAATAATGCATATAAGAGCCACTTCAACAATTTAATCATGGTCTTCTCCTATCGACCCCCAAAGAAAAGAAAAGAAATTAAACTATTTACACGGGAAAGCTCCCAACAAGCAAAAGAAGAAAGGGAAATCTTTTTGGGTTTTCTTTTAATTATTAGTACTACAGCAAGAAAGTAAACTAGCTAAAAGCTACAACTATTTTTTTTGTTTTCTTAAGGTTTAACAAACACACAAGAAGAAAGCATAAAAGGAAAATAAACTAGCATGGATATTATAGTGAAAAAGTATGAGCACCGACTTCTAGCAATGAGTGTGTGAACATGAATGTAATGTCGGTGAGAAATACGTACTCCCCCAAGCTTAGGCTTTTGGCCTAAGTTGGTTTATTGCCACGGATGGCCTGGCGGATATCCATAGTTTTAGCCGGGGTCGTACTGAGATGAAGAAGACTCTGATTGCCACCGATTGGCAATCATCTCCGGATCCCACTGGTAATTAGACTGTCGTGGAGGTTCAAATTGTGGTTCCGGCTCCGGCTCTGTGGCTGATGTAGGGTTCCGGTAGGTGTGAATGGCCGCCAGCGGAACGAGATACGGACCTGCAGATAAATCAAACAAGGAAGGAGCAGGCAAGGTAATAGTCTCAGGGTGATGTTTATCAAAGAACAATTTGTATTTAAGCGCCCCTTCCCTATTCTTAACAATAAAGTCATGCGCTACCATACTCTTATAATCTAAATAAGCATTGGGCAGTAATTTTTCTTCTTTTTCATAGTGCCTAATAGGTATGTTATAGTGTGCAGCAAGGCGTGAAGCGTAAATACCTCCAAAGATGGGGCCCTTTGTACGGTTCAGACTTAACCGTTTAGCAATAATACCGCCCATACTAACAGAGTTATCACAAAATAAACCATGGAACAAAATAATAATATCAGGAACACTAAGGTTTCCACAGTTTCCGCGACCAATTAAGCAACGACTAGCAAATATTGCAAAGTAGCGTAAAACAGGAAAATGTATGCTAGTGATTCTTGCATCGGAAACCTTCCTAGTTTCCCCTACAGTAATAGTATCAATAAACCCGTCCACATCTTTACGATGTGGTTCCTCTAAGCTACCCTCGAAAGGTATTTTGCAAACCCTACAAAATTCATATAGTGACATCTTCTTAACCACATCATATAAATGAAACTCTACTGAAGGAGGTGATTCCTTAGGATAATAGTAGAAGTTTTGCACAAAAGTATTGGTGAGTAAGAGATACTGTTCGCGTTGGTCGCGGAGGAAGTCGGTGAGGCCTGCATTCTCAGCCAATTCATAAAAATCATCATAAATCCCGGCTGCTCTCAAGAAATCATCGGAAGGCCATTCACACGGCCGAACCTCCGCGGTGCGAGGCAAATTATATTTGGGCCTCTCTGCTTCCTCACTTTGCTTTTCCTTCGAGCTTCGGCTCGATGAGCCCCTCAAAAATCTCTTCATTATTTTCTGAAAAATTCTGAAATTTTTAGTAACTTCAAACAAAAGTGAACCAAGCTCAACAAAATTGATAGCAACTACTCCTACAAGTGCCTAGAGCCTATATCATGCATTAGAACTACTTGGAACCATATAAATTTGACATGCAAGCTCAAGAACATGGTCACCTAGGGAGCACAAATTTGCAATGAATAAAGCACTAGAACAAAAACTAATTGGACCAATGGAGGAGTCACATACCAAGGAACAATCCCCCAAAGCAGTTTTGTGAGAGGTGCTTTGAGCAAGGAGATCGAAAATCGCAGCAAAATGAGCTAGAACTCGTGCTTGAGCTGGATGGTGATTTTTTTGGGAGGAAGAAGAAGTGTGTGGGTGCAGGAATAAGTGGAGGGAGCCACCGTGGGCCCACGAGGCAGGGGGCGCCCTGTAGGGGTGGGCGCGCCCTGGACCCTCGTGGCCAGGTGCTTGCTCCCCCTGCTGTGTTCTCAGTGCCAGATATTCTCAAATATTCCAGAAAAATCATATTAAATTGGCAGGGCATTTGGAGAACTTTTATTTTCGGGGTATTTTTATATTGCACGGATAATTCAGGAAAAAGACAGAAAAATACTATTTTTACTTTATTTCAACTAAATAACAGAAAGTAAAAGGAGGGTACAGAAGGTTGTGCTTTCTAACTTCATCCATCTCATGCTCATCAAAAGGAATCCACTAACAAGGTTGATCAAGTCTTGTTAACAAACTCATTCCGAATAACATGGAACCGGAGAAATTTCGAATAACACTATGTTACCTCAACGGGGATATGCACATCCCCAATAATAAGAATATCATATTTCTTCTTGACAGTAGGTAGAGGAAATTCAAAACCTCCAAAAATAATCGATGGAATTTTTCCAATAGAATTGATACTATGAACTTGAGGTTGTTTCCTCGGAAAGTGTACCATATGCTCATTACCATTAACATGAAAAGTGACATTGCCTTTGTTGCAATCAATAACAGCCCCTGCAGTATTCAAAAAGGGTCTTCCAAGAATAATAGACATACTATCGTCCTCGGGAATATCAAGAATAACAAAGTCCGTTAAAATAGTAACGTTTGCAACCACAACAGGCACGTCCTCACAAATACCGACAGGTATAGCAGTTGATTTATCAGCCATTTGCAAAGATATTTCAGTAGGTGTCAACTTATTCAAGTCAAGTCTACGATATAAAGAGAGAGGCATAACACTAACACCGGCTCCAAGATCACATAAAGCAGTTTTAACATAGTTTCTTTTAATGGAGCATGGTATAGTAGGTACTCCTAGATCTCCAAGTTTCTTGGGTATTCTACCTTTAAAAGTATAGTTAGCAAGCATGGTGGAAATTTCAGCTTCCGGTATCTTTCTTTTATTAGTAACAATTTCTTTCATATACTTAGCATAAGGATTCATTTTGAGCATATCAGTTAATCACATACGCAAAAAGATAGGTCTAATCATTTCAGCAAAGCGCTCAAAATCCTCATCAACCTTTTTCTTGGATGGTTTGGGAGGAAAAGGCATGGGTTTCTCAACCCAAGGTTCTCTTTCCTTACCGTGTTTCCTAGCAACAAAGTCTCTCTTATCACAACGTTGATTCTTTGATTGTGGGTTATCAAGATCAACGGCAGGTTCAATTTCTACATCATTATCATTGCTAGGTTGAGCATCATCATGAACATTATCATTAACATTTTCATTAGGTTCATGTTCATTACCAGATTGTGTTTCAGCATCAGAAATAGAAATATCATTTGGATTCTCAGGTGGTTCAGCAATAGGTTCACTAGAAGCATGCAAAGTCCTATCATTTTTCTTTGTCTTCTTTTTAGAAGGACTAGGTGCATCTAAATTATTTCTCTGAGAATCTTGCTCAATTCTCTTAGGGTGGCCTTCAGGATACAAAGGTTCCTGAGTCATTTTACCGGTTCTAGTAGCCACTCTAACAGCATAATCGTTATTCTTACTATTCAATTCATTGAGGAAATCATTTTGAGCTTTAAGTACTTGTTCTACTTGAGTAGTAACCATAGAAGCATGTTTACTAATGAGTTTAAGTTCACATTTAACTCTAGACATATAACATATAAGCATTTTGTTTTAATTGTCTACCAAAATAAGCATTGAAATCTTCTTGCTTAACAATAAAATTATCAAACTCATCCAAACATTGGCTAGCAAACTTAGTAGGAGGGATTTCAGCTTTATCATATCTATAGAGAGAATTTACCCTTACTACCTGTGTCGGGTTATCAAGACCATGTGTTTCTTCAGTAGGCAATGGATTAGGATCATATATTTCTTCAACAGGCGGTAAATTAAGACCATGTATTCTTCAATAGGAGGTAAATTCTTAACATCTTCAGCTTTTATCCTTTTTCTTTCATAGATTTCTTTGCCTCTTGCATATCTTCTGGACTGAGAAATAGAACGCCTCTTTTCTTCGGAGTTGGTTTAGGAATAGGCTCAGGAATTGGATCAGGAAGCGTCCAATTATTTTCATTTGTCAACATATTATTCAATAGAATTTCAGCTTCATCCGGTGTTCTTTCCCTGAAAACAGAACTAGCACAACTATCCAGGTAATCTCTGGAAACATCAGTTAGTCCATTATAAAAGATATCAAGTATTTCATTTTTCTTGAGAGGATGATTAGGCAAAGCATTAAGTAATTGGAGAAGCCTCCCTCAAGCTTGTGGGAGACTCTCTTCTTCAGTTTGCACAAAGTTGTATATATCCCTTAAAGCAGCTTGTTTCTTATGAGCAGGGAAATATTTAGCAGAGAAGTAATAAATCATATCCTGGGGACTACGCACACAACCAGGATCAAGAGAATTAAACCATATCTTAGCATCACCCTTTAATGAGAACGGAAATATTTTAAGGATATAAAGGTAGCGAGTTCTCTCATCATTAGTGAACAGGGTGGCTATATCATTTAATTTAGTAAGATGTGCCACAAAAGTTTCAGATTCATAGCCATAAAAAGGATCAGATTCAACCAAAGTAATTATATCAGGATCAACAGAGAATTCATAATCCTTATCAGTAACACAGATAGGTGAAGTAGCAAAAGCAGGGTCAGGTTTCATTCTAGCATTAAGAGATTGCTGCTTCCATTTAGCTAATAACTTCTTAAGATCATATCTATCATTGCAAGCTAAAATAGCTCCAGCAGCTTGTTCATCCATAACATAACCCTCAGGAACAACAGGTAATTCATATTTATTAGGGGGAGAGTCTTCATCATCACTATCATCAATATTATCAGTTTCAATAGTTTCATTCTCTCTAGTCCTAGCAAGTTGTTCATCAAGAAATTCACCAAGTGGCACAGTAGTATCAAGCATAGAAGTAGTTTCATCATAAGTATCATGCATAGCAGAAGTGGCATCATCAATAACATGCGACGTATCAGAATTAATAGCAGAAGCAGGTTTAGGTGTCGCAAGCTTACTCAAAACAGAAGGTGAATCAAGTGCAGAGCTAGATGGCAGTTCCTTACCTCCCCTCGTAGTTGAGGGATAAATTTTTGTTTTCTCGTCTTTCAAGTTCTTCATAGTGACCAGCAGTTATAAATCCCAAGTGACTCAAAGAATAGAGCTATGCTCCCCGGCAACGGCGCCAGAAAATAGTCTTGATAACCCACAAGTATAGGGGATCGCAACAGTTTTCGAGGGTAGAGTATTCAACCCAAATTTATTGATTCGACACAAGGGGAGCCAAAGAATATTCTCGAGTATTAGCAGTTGAGTTGTCAATTCAACCACACCTGGATAACTTAGTATCTGCAGCAAAGTATTCAGTAGCAAAGTAGTATGGAAGTAACGGTAACTGTAGCAAAAGTAATATTTTTGGGTTTTGTAGTGATTGTAACAATAGCAACGGAAAAGTAAATATGCGAAGAACAATATGTGAAAAGCTCGTAGGCATTGGATCGGTGATGGAGAATTATGCCGGATGCGGTTCATCATGTAACAATCATAACATAGGGTGACACAGAACTAGCTCCAATTCATCAATGTAATGTAGGCATGTATTCCAAATATAGTCATACGTGCTTATGGAAAAGAACTTGCATGACATCTTTTGTCCTACCCTCCCGTGGCAGCGGGGTCCTAGCGGAAACTAAGGGATATTAAGGCCTCCTTTTAATAGAGTACCGGACCAACGCATTAACACATGGTGAATACATGAACTCCTCAAACTAAGGTCATCACCGGGAGTGGTCCCGATTATTGTCACTTCGGGGTTGCCGGATCATAACACATAGTAGGTGACTATAGACTTGCAAGATAGGATCAAGAACTCACATATATTCATGAAAACATAATAGGTTCAGATCTGAAATCATGGCACTCGGGCCCTAGTGACAAGCATCAAGCATAGCAAAGTCATAGCAACATCAATCTCAGAACATAGTGGATACTAGGGATCAAACCCTAACAAAACTAACTCGATTACATGATAAATCTCATCCAACCCATCACCGTCCAGCAAGCCTACGATGGAATTACTCACGCACGGCGGTGAGCATCGAGAAATTGGTGATGGAGGATGGTTGATGATGACGATGGCGACGGATTCCCCTCTCCGGACCCCCGAACAGACTCCAGATCAGCCCTCCCAAGAGGTTTTAGGGCTTGGCGGCGGCTCTGTATCGTAAAACGCGATGAATCCTTATCTCTGATTTTTTTTCTCCCCGAACACGAATATATGGATTTGGAGTTGAGGTCGGTGGAGCGTCAGGGGGCCCACGAGACTCCAGATCAGTTCCATTCAAATCATGCAAGTTAGAGTCCAAAACAAGGGCAAAAGTGTTTGGAAAAGTAGACACGACGGAGACGTATCATAGATAGATGGCCCGTGTTGTTGTTCCGTTGAATTTTAATGCGTTCCTTGAGAAAGCAAAGTTGAAAGATGATGGTAGCAATTACATGGACTGGGTCCGTAACTTGAGGATTATCCTCATTGCTGCATAGAAGAATTACGTCCTGGAAGCACCGCTGGGTGCCAGTCCTGCTGCAGATGCAACTGACGACGTTAAGAACAGCTGGCAGAGCAAAGCTGATGACTACTCGATAGTTCAATGTGCCATGCTTTACGGCTTAGAACCGGGACTTCAACGACATTTTGAACGTCATGGAGCATATGAGATGTTCCAGGAGTTGAAGTTAATATTTCAAGCAAATGCCTGGATTGAGAGATATGAAGTCTCCAATAAGTTCTACAGCTGCAAGATGGAGGAGAATAGTTCTGTCAGTGAACATATACTCAAAATGTCTGGGTATAGCAATCACTTGATTCAACTGGGAGTTAATCTTCCGGATGATAGTGTCATTGAGAGAATTCTTTAACCACTGCCACCAAGCTACAAGAGCTTTGTAATGAACTATAATATGCAAGGGATGGATAAGACAATTCCCGAGCTCTTCGCAATGCTAAAGGCTGCGGAGGTAGAAATCAAGAAGGAGCATCAAGTGTTGATGGTCAACAAGACCACCGGTTTCAAGAAAAAGGGTAAAGGGAAGAAGAAGGGGAACTTCAATAAGAATGGCAAACAAGTTGCTGCTCAGGAGAAGAAACCCAAGTCTGGACCTAAGCCTGAGACTGAGTGCTTCTACTGCAAACAGACTGGTCACTGGAAGCGGAACTGCCCCAAGTATTTGGCGGATAAGGAGGATGGCAAGGTGAACAAAGGTATATGTGATATACATGTTATTGATGTGTACCTTACTAATGCTCGCAGTAGCACCTGGGTATTTGATTAAGCGAAGATTGGCTAAGGACGAGGTGACGATGCGCGTGGGAAATGGTTCCAAAGTCGATGTGATCGCGGTCGGCACGCTACCTCTACATCTACCTTCGGGATTAGTTTTAGACCTGAATAATTGTTACTTGGTGCCAGCGTTAAGCATGAGCATTATATCTGGATCTTGTTTGATGCGAGACGGTTATTCATTTAAATCAGAGAATAATGGTTGTTCTATTTATATGAGTAATATCTTTTATGGTCATGCACCCTTGAAGAGTGGTCTATTTTTATTAAATCTCGATAGTAGTGATACACATATTCATAATATTGAAGCCAAAAGATGTAGAGTTGATAATGATAATGCAACTTATTTGTGGCACTGCCGTCTAGGTCATATTGGTGTAAAGCGCATGAAGAAACTCCATACTGATGGACTTTTGGAATCACTTGATTATGAATCACTTGGTACTTGCGAACCATGCCTCATGGGCAAGATGACTAAAACGCCGTTCTCCGGAACAATGGAGCGAGCAACAGATTTGTTGGAGATCATACATACTGATGTATGTGGTCCGATGAATATTGAGGCTCGCGGCGGGTATCGTTATTTTCTCACCTTCACAGATGATTTGAGCAGAGATGGGTATATCTACTTAATGAAACATAAGTCTAAAACATTTGAAAAGTTCAAAGAATTTCAGAGTGAAGTGGAAAATCATCGTAACAAGAAAATAAAGTTTCTATGATCTGATCGTGGAGGAGAATATTTGAGTTACGAGTTTGGTCTTCATTTGAAACAATGTGGAATAGTTTTGCAACTCACGCCACCTAGACCACCACAGCGTAATGGTGTGTCCGAACGTCGTAATCGTACTTTAGTAGATATGGTGCGATCTATGATGTCTCTTACTGATTTACCGCTATCGTTTTGGGGCTATGCTCTAGAGACTGCTGCATTCACGTTAAATAGGGCACCATCTAAATCCGTTGAGACGACGCCTTATGAACTGTGGTTTGGCAAGAAACCAAAGTTGTCGTTTCTTAAAGTTTGGGGCTGCGATGCTTATGTAAAAAAGCTTCAACCTGATAAGCTCGAACCCAAACCGGAGAAGTGTGTCTTCATAGGATACCCAAAGGAGACTGTTGGGTACACCTTCTATCACAGATCCGAAGGCAAAACATTCGTTGCTAAGAATGGATCCTTTCTAGAGAAGGAGTTTCTCTTGAAAGAAGTGAGTGGGAGGAAAGTAGAACTTGATGAGGTAACTGTACCTGCTCCCTTATTGGAAAGTAGTTCATCACAGAAACCGGTTCCTATGACACCTACACCAATCAGTGAGGAAGCTAATGATATTGATCATGAAACTTCAGATCAAGTTACTACCAAACCTCGTAGGTCAACCAGAGTAAGATCCGCACCAGAGTGGTACGGTAATCCTATTCTGGAGGTCATGTTACTTGACCAAGGCGAACCTACGAACTATGAAGAAGCGATGGTGAGCCCAGATTCCGCAAAATGGCTTGAAGCCATGAAATCTGAGATGGGATCTATGTATGAGAACAAAGTGTGGACTTTGGTTGACTTGCCCGATGATCGGCAAACCATAGAGAATAAATGGATCTTCAAGAAGAAGACTGACGCTGACGGTAATGTTACTGTCTACAAAGCTCGACTTGTTGCGAAAGGTTTTCGACAAGTTCAAGGAGTTGACTACGATGAGACTTTCTCACCCGTAGCAATGCTTAAGTCTGTCCAAATCATGTTAGCAATTGCCGCATTTTATGATTATGAAATTTGGCAAATGGATGTCAAAACTGCATTCCTGAATGGATTTCTGGAAGAAGAGTTGTATATGATGCAACCGGAAGGTTTTGTCGATCCAAAGGGAGCTAACAAAGTGTGCAAGCTCCAGCGATCCATTTATGGACTGGTGCAAGCCTCTCGGAGTTGGAATAAACGTTTTGATAGTGTGATCAAAGCATATGGATTTATACATACTTTTGGAGAAGCCTGTATTTACAAGAAAGTGAGTGGGACCTCTATAGCATTTCTGATATTATATGTGGATGACATATTGCTGATTGGAAATGATATAGAATTTCTGGATAGCATAAAAGGATACTTGAATAAGAGTTCAATGAAAGACCTCGGTGAAGCTGCTTACACATTGGGCATCAAGATCTATAGAGATAGATCAAGACGCTTAATTGGACTTTCACAAAGCACATACCTTGACAAAGTTTTGAAAAAGTTCAAAATGGATCAAGCAAAGAAAGGGTTGTTGCCTGTGTTACAAGGTGTGAAGTTGAGTCAGACTCAATGCCCAACCACTGCAGAAGATAGAGAGAAAATGAAAGATGTTCCCTATGCTTCAGCCATAGGCTCTATCATGTATGCAATGCTATGTACCAGACCTGATGTGTGCCTTGCTATTATCTTAGCAGGGAGGTACCAAAGTAATCCAGGAGTGGATCACTGGACAGCGGTCAAGAACATCCTGAAATACCTTAAAAGGACTAAGGATATGTTTCTCGTTTATTAAGGTGACAAAGAGCTTGTCGTAAATGGTTACGTCGATGCAAGCTTTGACACTGATCCGAACGATTCTAAATTGCAAACCGGATACGTGTTTACATTGAACGGTGGAGCTGTCAGTTGGTGCAGTTCTAAACAAAGCGTCGTGGCGGGATCTACGTGTGAAGCGGAGTACATAGCTGCTTCGGAAGCAGCAAATGAAGGAGTCTGGATGAAGGATTTCATATCCGATCTAGGTGTCATACCTAGTGCATCGGGACCAATGAAAATCTTTTGTGACAATACTGGTGCAATTGCCTTGGCAAAGGAATCCAGATTTCACAAGAGAACAAAGCACATCAAGAGATGCTTCAATTCCATCCGGGATCAAGTCCAGGTGGGAGACATAGAGATTTGCAAGATACATACGGATCTGAATGTTGCAGACCCTTGACTAAGCCTCTTCCACGAGCAAAACATGACCAACACCAAAACTCCATGGGTGTTAGAATCATTACTGTATAATCTAGATTATTGACTCTAGTGCAAGTGGGAGACTGAAGGAAATATGCCCTAGAGGCAATAATAAAGTTATTATTTATTTCCTCATATCATGATAAATGTTTATTATTCATGCTAGAATTGTATTAACCGGAAACATAATACATGTGTGAATACATAGACAAACATAGTGTCACTAGTATGCCTCTACTTTACTAGCTCGTTGATCAAAGATGGTTGAGTTTCCTAGGCATAGACATGAGTTGTCATTTGATTAACGGGATCACATCATTAGGAGAATGATGTGATTGACTTGACCCATTCCATTAGCTTAGCACTTGATCGTTTAGTTTACTGCTATTGCTTTCTTCATGACTTATACATGCATGTTCCTATGACTATGAGATTATGCAACTCCCGATTACCGGAGGAACACTTTGTGTGCTACCAAATGTCACAACGTAACCGGGTGATTATAAAGGTGCTCTACAGGTGTCTCCGGTGGTACTTGTTGAGTTGGCATAGATCGAGACTAGGATTTGTCACTCCGATTGTCGGAGTGGTATCTCTGGGCCCTCTCGGTAATGCACATCACAATAAGCCTTGCAAGCAATGTGACTAATGAGTTAGTTACGGAATGATGCATTACGTAAAGAGTAAAGAGACTTGCTGGTAACGAGATTGAGCTAGGTATTGAGATACCGATGGTCGAATCTCGGGCAAGTAACATACCGATGACAAACAGAACACCGTATGTTGTTATGCGGTTTGACCGATAAAGATCTTCGTAGAATATGTAAGAGCCAATATGAGCATCCAGGTTCCGCTATTGGTTATTGACCGAAGACATGTCTCGGTCATGTCTACATAGTTCTCGAACCCGTAGGGTCCGCACGCTTAAAGTTCGGTGACGATCGATATTATGAGTTTTTGTGTTTTGATGTACCGAAGGTAGTTCGGAGTCCCGGATATGATCACGGACATGACGAGGTGTCTCGAAATGGTCGAGACGTAAAGATCGATATATTGGACGACTATATTCGGACACCGGAAGTGTTCCGGGTGGTTTCGGAGAAAACCGGAGTGCCGGAGGGTTACCGGAACCCCCCCGGGAGAAATAGTGGGCCTTATGGGCCTTAGTGGAGAGAGAGAGGGCAGGCCGCGCGCCCCTCCCCCTCTGGTCCGAATTGGACTAGGAGAGGGGGGGCGGCGCCCCCCTTTCCTTCTCCCTCTCCCCCTTCCTTTCCCCCTCCTAGTAGGAGTAGGAAAGAGGGGAGTCCTACTCCTACTAGGAGGAGGACTACTCCTCCTGGCGCGCCCACAAGGGGTCGGCCGGCCTCCCCCTTGCTCCTTTATATACGGGGGCAGGGGGCACCTCTAGACACACAAGTTGATCTGTTGATCTCTCCCAGCCATGTGCGGTGCCCCCCTCCACCATAATCCACCTCGATCATTTTGTAGCGGTGCTTAGGCGAAGCCCTGCGTTGGTAGCATCATCATCACCGTCATCATGCCGTCATGCTGACGAAACTCTCCGGCGAAGCTTTGCCGGATCGAAGCTCACGGGACGTCATCGAGCTGAACGTGTGCTGAACTCGGAGGTGCCGTGCGTTCGGTACTTGGATCGGTCGGATCGTGAAGACGTACGACTACATCAACCGCGTTGTGCTAACGCTTCCGCTTTCGGTCTACGAGGGTACGTGGACAACACTCTCCCCTCTCGTTGCTATACATCACCATGATCTTGCGTGTGCGTAGGATTTTTTTTGAAATTACTACGTTCCCCAACAGGAACAGGCCGGAAACGGCCCTGTTATTCTTGCCCCGATCTGAAAGATGACGTGGTGGAGGAACTCATTGATTGGTGCGACGTCATCACCTCGGCTAGCATGGCAGGTTCGTTCAAGACCATTCTCGACTGAACTAATAACATCATTACAAGGAACCCAAGGGTCCAGGAGCGGTTTGATCTCCCCTATCTTCTTCATCGTGACCCTGCTGACTGGCGCGGGGACGAGGGAAGCCTCGCCTTGTGCAAGTTGATGCCGCTTGATAATGATACGTATGATGTTAACATGCCATCGCTTGAGGGCAAGGCTTGGGCAGGCGCAAATGGAGATTGGGTTGTTTATATTGGGTACAACTGCGAGTGGGAACTTGTAATGTGTACACTCGTCACCGGGTTCCACTTCCAAAATCTCAGACGACTACCCAGAGGTTGAGTACACCGGTATTCTACGTGAGTTCAAATATGATCATGGTGACTGTCGTCTACGGAAGATAGCAATTTGTCGAGTTCCCAACCGCTTTTGGGATTACACGAACTATGAAGTTGTTGCTATCGTCGACAAGCTTGTTGTCGTCCTTACTTCCACGCCTCGATGGATTTTGCTCAAAAATCAATTTCTGTACACGGATGAGTACTGTGATGCAATTCAATACGAGGGTCTTGTGTTTGCTGCCACCACTCGTGGCACTGTTTTTGCATGGAATCCTGATGCTTTCGGTACGTTTGTCTTCCACCGTAGTTATAATTGTTTCATGCACATGCATGCGGGTTAGCTAGTTTCCCTTTACTAATTAATTAACCTTCTTGTGTTTCCAAGGTCCTGTGAACATTCCACCACCTATACTTGAAAATTTTTATAACCAAGGGGGAGATGACAATGCTGATGATCACGAGCATGAGGACGAGCAGGACCCATATTCTCAGTGGCACCTGGCAACTAATTCCGATGGATCACCTCTTCTTGTCTGTACACAGGGCACTGCTGATGTTACTAAGGAAGCTGGTGTTGTCTCGCATGGTCGCACTCTCTAGACCTATTCCAACATCCCTTGCGGGGTATTCGGGATGGATACTAGTGTACTAGCGCCAACACCTTCTACCTGGTTCGGTATTGAAAGTCTTGGAGGAAACTCGCTCTTCCTTGGACAAAACTATCCAATGATGGTGGAAGGCGATCCAGCTGCTATTGACACAACGTTACTACCATTTATGAGAAGCAACTGTATCTATACCTCGAACATTTCTATGCTTCCCTACCGTCCCAATATGGGTCCTGACATAGGCCGCTTCAGCCTGCATGATCAGTCCCGCGTTGGTCTCGAGATTGACAGTAGCTGGCCCTTCCCAGAGAATCACTTTTGGTTCAAAGCAAGCGTTTCCAACGCCGACGAGTGGTTGAGCTGAAGTTCATTTCATCGCTTTGTTAGGTGTGAGAAAAACTTTATTAGAATGTTTTGTTGGAAATGATCCATAATCCAACGTGTACCCTAGTTGTCGTTGTGGGCTGATGACTTGTTGTATGTAATCAATGGTACATTTGCATATGCGTCCATCAACTCATGCCTGCTAGTGGTGTCCATATGAACAGTGCTAGTGATTTTAGTTGCAAAAATTAGATAGTGCTAGTGATTTTTAGCTGCATATTTTGACAAATCGCAGTGTTACAAGGTTGACAAATGGCAATGTTACTAGATAAACAAATGTCAATCTTTCCAGTTTGACAAATGTTAACATACCCAAAATGACAGATATGCAAATCTTACCCAATTGTTTGTACGTGGTTGCACACGGGTCATGCAAAACAACCGTTTGCGTTGAAGGGATGCAGAAATCCTGCTCGGCACATTTTTCCTTGGCTGCCTGGGGAAGCTGTCGGTTTGCATACGGGTGTTATAACTAAAACGTTGGCGATGAGTGTTTTATATTTAAAAACCATTGACGTTTTTTTCAAAAGAAAATCATTTGATAAGTCTATACACTAAGAGAGAAAAACACAAGTTCGTTCAAACCATATCTTTCATTCAGTCACACTGCGAATTTATATTCATATGATCGAGAATTCGAGATACAGTATTAAACCCAAAAAAACTATTTCCGGCGGCGGCGGAGGCGGCGTGCCGTCGTTGTCGTCCTCCGGGGTGCCGTTGTTGAAGTCTTCAAGGCAGCACAAAATGTTCTTCATTTGTAAATCAAACATCATGTCGTCACGCGATCGACGGGCGGGGCGCGGGAGGACGACAACTGGCACCGCTGAGAGGTAGCGGTCGACGGCAGCGTCCCATGCCGCTGAGGGGGGCGCGCGCACGGGCATGGGCGCGACGGCTGCAGCCAAGTGCACGGGGGCCGGCGCCACGGTGGGTGGAGGGGCGCGCATGGGCACGGGCGCTGGCGCTGGCATGTACACGAGCTCCCGTGGGTCCGCGGAGACCTCGCTGACGCCCGCGGCTTCCAGCTCTGCGATAGTGCTCGGCGACCAGCTCGTCAATGCTACGGGGATGGTCGCTGGCGCGGGCGCGAGGATGGGAGCTGGGACGGGAGCGGGGGCAGCAACCGCCGCAGCCAGCTCGTTCTGGGCCATGTCCATGAGGTCCCATTCCTCCTTATTTTCTATCTCCTCCGGCTCGGAGTCGACTTCACCAAACTTGAAGACTAGTGGCAGATGATCGTTCTGCGCCATGGCGTTGGTGGAGGTTTGTGGGAGGGAGGGGAGTGGGAGGCGAACAGTAAGGCCACCCGTATTAAATAGCGGCTCGGGCGCCATTAATGGAGAGTAAGGCGGGCAGCCATGGAAGTCAAAGGGCTCGCTTCCCACTGAGCCTGCGCAGCGTACAGCTCGCACGCTTCCCGGTAGGCCTACACATTGGAGGACAGCTTGCATGCCTCTCGGTCAGCCTGCACACCGGACTGCGCTCGCAAGCCTCCCGTTTAGTCAAGGTCAAGCAGCTGTCCGCACGGCACCTCCTACAGCCATTAAAACCAAGACACGTGGCGTCACGTGAATGGTTAACAGAACGCACATGGTTTGAATTCTACAAACGTTTGAGATATTAAAGTGGCAGCTATTTTTTCAAAATGCCTTTGTTGGCTGTCATTATTCGAGTGCGCCTTCTCTCAAAATGGACATGAAAATGCCATAGCATGTCGGGTGCCATTCCATGATAGCATGCCAAGTTTCATGAATTTCAGATGAGTTTTGCATTTACTAGAATTTAAAAACCAGGCATCTCAATGTTTTGCCGGCAATCAACGATGCCCTGGTGTTTGAAATTCATTTGCATTTCTTGCATGGGACCTAAGCATGCACCCAAGGACACAGATTTGATTTTTCAACCAATTTATATGCACTGGAGCATGTGCATGTAGTTCAAATTTGAATTATGCACATAAATGCATTGAAAACTCAGTTAATGCATAAAAATGTCCAAACGAACACCGAAAAATCCCAAAAATTGACACAACACTCCTGTTGTTCTATCTTGACACGAGAATTTTTTTGAAAGCAATAAGAGGCAATGGATATCGTTTCATCCCCAAAGGGGGGATGTTCCCTACCGAAACCATCATGCTTATTGTGAGAAGCTCTTGTTTGTGAGAAGCATATACCCGAACCTGCCCCGAATGGGACAATTTTTTACCATGGCATGTTGATGCCGCTACATGATAGCATGCCAAGTTTCATGAATTTCAGACGAGTTTTGGATTTACTAGAATTTAAAAACCAGGCATCTCAACATTTTGCCGGCAATCAACAGTGCCCTGGTGTTTGAATTTCATTCTCATGTCTTGCATGGGACCTAGAAATTCACCCAAGGACACATATTAGATTTTTCAACCAACTTTAGTACATTGGAGCATGTGCTTGTAGTTCAAATTTGAATTATCCACATAAAATGCCTAGAAAACCCAGTTAATGCGTAAAAATGTCCAAACGAATCCCGAAAAATCACAAAAATTGACACAACACCCCTGTTGTCCTATGTTGACACTAGAAAATTATTGAAAGCAATAAGAGGCAATGGATATCGTTTCGTCCCCAAAGGTGGGACATTCCCTATCGAAACCATCATGCTTGTTGTGAGAAGCTCTGGTTTGTGAGAAGCTTATACCCGAACCTGCCCCAAATGGGACAATTTTTTTACCACGGCATGTTGATGCCTGCTACCTCTTGAGCATTGCGTTCATTTTCCCTTGAAGAGGAAAGGGTGATGCAGCAAAGTAGCGTAAGTATTTCCCTCAGTTTTTGAGAACCAAGGTATCAATCGAGTAGGAGGCCACGCTCGAGTCCCACGCACCTACACAAACAAATAAGAACCTCGCAACCAACGCGATAAAGGGGTTGTCAATCCCTTCACGGTCACTTACAAGAGTGAGATCTAATATATATGATAAGATAATATTTTTGGTATTTTTATGATAAAGAGAAATAAAGATGCAAAGTAAAATAAACGGCAATAAAAATAGCTAAGTGTTGGAAGCTTAATATGATGGAAAATAGACCCCGGGGCCATAGGTTTCACTAGTGGCTTCTCTCAAGAGCATAAGTATTACGGTGGGTAAACGAATTACTATCGAGCAATTGATAGAACTGAGCATAGTTATGAGAATATCTAGGTATGATCATGTATATAGGCATCACGTTCGCGACAAGTAGACCGAAACGATTCTGCATCTACTACTATTACTCCACACATCGACCGCTATCCAGCATGCATCTAGAGTATTAAGTTCATAAGAACAGAGTAATGCTTTAAGCAAGACGACATGATGTAGAGGGATAAACTCATGCAATATGATATAAACCCCATCTTTTTATCCTCGATGGCAACAATACAATACGTGCCTTGCTGCCCTTGCTGTCACTGGGAAAGGACATCGCAAGATTGAACCCAAAGCTAAGCACTTCTCCCATTGCAAGAAAGATCAATCTAGTAGGTCAAACCAAACTAATAATTCTAAGAGACTTGCAAAGATAACCAATCATACATAAAAGAATTCAGAGGAGGTTCAAATATTGTTCATAGATAATCTTGATCATAAACCCACAATTCATCGGTTCTCGACAAACACACCGCAAAAGAAGAGTTACATCAAATAGATCTCCAAGAAGATCGAGGAGAACTTTGTATTGAAATCCAAAGAGAGAGAAGAAGCCATCTAGCTAATAACTATGGACCCGAAGGTCTGAGGTAAACTACTCACACATCATCGGAGAGGCTATGGTGTTGATGTAGAAGCCCTCCGTGATCAATGCCCCCTCCGGCGGAGCGCCGGAAAAGGCCCCAAGATGGGATCTCACGGGTACAGAAGGTTGCGGCGGTGGAAATAGGGTTTTGTCTCCGTATATGCTGTTTCCAGGGTATATGGGTATATATAGGAGGAAGAAGTACGTCGGTGGAGCAACGAGGGGCCCACGAGGGTGGAGGGCGTGCCTGGGGGAGGTCGGCGCGCCCCCTACCTCGTGGCTTCCTCTTTGATTGCTTTACGTAGACTCCAAGTCCTCTGGATCACATTTGTTCCGAAAATCATGTTCCCGAAGGTTTCATTCCGTTTGGACTCCGTTTGATATCCTTTTCCTTTGAAACACTGAAATAGGCAAAAAAACAGCAATTTGGGCTGGGCCTCCGGTTAATAGGTTAGTCCCAAAAATAATATAAAAGTGTATAATAAAGCCCATTAAACATCCAAAACAGAATATAATATAGCATGGAACAATCAGAAATTATAGATACATTGGAGATGTATCAAGCATCCCCAAGCTTAATTCCTGCTCGTCCTCGAGTAGGTAAATGATAAAAACAGAATTTTTGATGTGGAATGCTACTTGGCATAATTTTAAATGTAACCCTCTTAATTGTGGTATGAATATTCAGATCTGAAAGATTCAAGATAAAAGTTTAATATTGACATAAAAGTAATAATACTTCAAGCATACTAACTAAGCAATTATGTCTTCTCAAAATAACATGGCCAAAGAAAGTTCATCCCTACAAAATCATATAGTTTGGTCATGCTCCAATTTCATCACACAAGAATGCTCTCATCATGCACAACCCCGATGACAAGCCAAGCAATTGTTTCATACTTTAGTAATCTCAAACTTTTTTCAACTTCCACGCAATACATGAGCGTGAGCCATGGATATAGAACTATGGGTGGAATAGAATATAATGATGGGGGTTATGTGGAGAAAAAAAAAGGAGAAAGTCTCACATCAACGCGGCTAATCAACGGGCTATGGAGATGCCCATCAATTGATGTTAATGTGAGGAGTAGGGATTGCCATGCAACGGATGCACTAGAGCTATAAATGTATGAAAGCTCAACAAAAGAAACTAAGTGGGTGTGCATCCAACTTGCTTGCTCACGAAGACCTAGGGCATTTGAGGAAGCCCATTTTTGGAATATACAAGCCAAGTTCTATAACGAAAAATTCCCACTAGTATATGAAAGTGACAAAACAAGAGACTATCTATCATAAGGATCATGGTGCTACTTTGAAGCACAAGTATGGAAAAAAGGATAGTAGCATTGCCCCTTTTTATTTTCTTCTCTTTTTTTGGGACAATGCTCTATGAATGATGATCATCACACTTCTATTTATTTACAACTCAATGATTACAACTCGATACTAGAACAAAGTATGACTCTACATGAATGCCTCCGGCGGTGTACCGGGAATGAATCAAGAGTGACATGTATGAAATAATATGCATGGTGGCTTTGCCACAAATACGATGTCAACTACATGATCATGCAAGGCAATATGACAATGATGAACGTGTCATGATAAACGGAACGGTGGAAAGTTGCATGGCAATATATCTCGGAATGGCTATGGAAATGCCATAATAGGTAGGTATGGTGGCTGTTTTGAGGAATATATAAGAAGGTTTATGTGTGATATAGCGTATCGTATCACGGGGTTTGGATGCACCGGCGAAGTTTGCACCAACTCTTACGGTGAGAAAGGGCAATGCACGGTACCGAAGAGGCTAGCAATTATGGAAGGGTAAGAGTGCGTATAAACCATGGACTCAACATTAGTCATAAAGAACTCACATACTTATTGCAAAAATCTAGAAGTCATCAAAAACCAAGCACTACGCGCATGCTCCTAGGGGGATAGATTGGTAGGCAAAGACCATCGCTCGTCCCCGACCGCCACTCATAAGGAGGACAATCAAAGAACACCTCATGTTTCAAATTTGTTTCACAACGTTTACCATACGTGCATGCTACGGGATTTGCAAACTTCAACACAAGTATTTCTCAAATTCACAACTACTCAACTAGCACAACTTTAATATCACTACCTCCATATCTCAAAACAATTATCAAGCATCAAACTTTTCTTAGTATTCAACGCACTCATAAGAAAGTTTTTACTAATCTTGAATACCTAGCATATTAGGACTAATTTCACAATTAAAGCAAATTACCATGCTGTTTTGTAGGACTCTAAAAATAATATAAGTGAAGCATGAGAGAACAATAGTTTCTATAAAACAAAACCACCACCATGCTCTAAAAGATGTAAGTGAAGCACTAGAGCAAAAACTATATAGCTCAAAAGATATAAGTGAAGCACATGGAGTATTCTAATAAATTCTGAATCATGTGTGTCTCTCTCAAAAGGTGTTTACAGCAAGGATGATTGTGGTAAACTAAAAACAAAGACTCAAATCATACAACACGCTCCAAGAAAAACACTTATCATGTGGTGAATAAAAATATAGCTCCAAGTAAAGTTACCGATGGACGAAGACGAAAGAGGGGATGCCTTCCGGGGCATCCCCAAGCTTTGGCTTTTTGGTGTCCTTAGATTACCTTGGGGTGCCATTGGCATCCCCAAGCTTAGTCTCTTGCCACTCCTTGTTCCATAATCCATCAAATCTTTACCCAAAACTTGAAAACTTCACAACACAAAACTCAACAGAAAATCTCGTGAGCTCCGTTAGCGAAAGAAAACAAAACACCACTTCAAGGTACTGTAATGAACTCATTATTTATTTATATTGGTTTTAAACCTACTGTATTACAACTTCTCTATGGTTTATAAACTATTTTACTAGCCATAGATTCATCAAAATAAGCAAACAACACACGGAAAAACAGAATCTGTCAAAAACAGAACAGTCTGTAGTAATCTGTAACTAACGCAAACTTCTGGAACTCAGAAAAATCCACCAAAATATGACGACCTAGATAATTTGTTTATTGATCTACTGCAATTGGAATCAGTATTTTATCACGTTCTGGTGACTTTTAACAATTGTTTTCGTGAACAGAAAGTTTCTGGAATTTTCAGCAAGATCAAATAACTATCATCCAAGAAGATCCTATAGGTCTAACTTGGCACAAACACTAATTAAAACATAAAAACAAATCTAACCAGAGGCTAGATCAAATATTTATTCCTAAACAGAAGCAAAAAGCAAAAAAACTAAAATAAAATTGGGTTGCCTCCCAACAAGCGCTATCGTTTAACGCCCCTAGCTAGGCATAAAAGCAAGGATAGATCTAGGTATTGCCATCTTTGGTAGGCAATACATAAGTGGCTCTCATAATAGATTCATATGGTAATTTAACTTTCTTTCTAGGGAAGTGTTCCATGCTTTTCCTTAACGGAAATTGGAATGTAATATTCCCTTCCTTCATATCAATAATTGCACCAATCGTTCTAAGGAAAGGTCTACCAAGAATAATAGGACATGAAGGATTGCAATCTATATCAAGAACAATAAAATCTACGGGCACACAGTTCCTATATGGAACAATAAGAACATCATTAATTCTTACCATAGGTTTCTTAATGGTGGAGTCCACAAGATGCAAATTTAAAAAACAATCATCAAATTCACGGAAACCTAACAAATCACACAAAGTTTTTGGAATCGTGGAAACAGTAGCACCCAAATCACACAAAGCATAGCATTCATGATCTTTAATTTCAATTTTAATAGTAGGTTCCCACTCATAATAAAGTTTTCTAGGGATAGAAACTTCCAACTCAAGTTTTTCTTCATAAGATTGCATCAAAGCATCAAGGATATGTTTAGTAAAAGCTTTATTTTGACTATAAGCATGCGGAGAATTTAGCACAGATTGCAACAAGGAAATACAATCTATCAAAGAGCAATTATCATAATTAAATTCCTTGAAATCCAAAATAGTGGGTTCATTGATATCTAAAGTTTTGACCTCTTCAATCCCACTTTTACCAATTTTTGCATCAAGATCTAAAAACTCCGAATTTTTGGGACACCTTCTAACTAAAGTTGACTCATCTCTAGTCCCATCACTATCAAGATTCATATTGCAAAACAAAGATTTAATAGGGGGCACATCAATGACTTTTAGATCTTCATCTTTATTCTCATAAAAACTAGAAGAACACGCTTTCACAAAGCAATCTTCCTTAGCACGCATCCTAGCGGCTCTTTCTTTGCACTCATCAATGGAAATTATCATGGCTTTGAGAGACTCATTGATATCATGCTTAGGTGGAATAGATCTAAGTTTCAAAGAATCAACATCAAGAGAAATTCTATCAACGTTCCTAGCCAACTCATCAACCTTAAGCAATTTTTCTTCAAGCAAAGCGTTGAAATTCTTTTGCGAATTCATAAACTCCTTAACACTAGTCTCAAATTCAGAGGGCATCTTATTAAAATTTCCATAAGAATTGTTGTAGGAATTACCATAATTATTAGAGGAATTACTAGGGAACGGCCTAGGATTAAAGTTTCCTCTATACGCGTTGTTACCAAAATTATTCCTACCAACAAAATTCACATCCATAGATTCATTATTATTCTCAATCAAAGTAGACAAAGGCATATCATTAGGATCAGAAGAAACACTTTTAGTAGCAAATAATTTCATAAGTTCATCCATCTTTCCACTTAAAACATTAATTTCCTCTATCGCATGCACTTTTTTATTAGTAGATCTTTCGGTGTGCCTTGAGAATAATTAACCATAATATTATCTAGGAGTTTAGTAGCATCTCCTAAAGTGATTTCCATAAAAGTGCCTCCCGCGGACAAATCTAAAAGATTTCTAGAAGCAAAATTCAATCTGGCATAAATTTTTTGTATAATCATCCAAAGATTCAAACCATGTGTAGGGCAATTACGTATCATTAATTTCATCCTCTCCCAAGCTTGTGCAACATGTTCATGATCAAGTTGCTTAAAATTCATGATATCGTTTCTAAGAGAGATGATCTTAGCGGGAGGAAAATACTTAGAGATAAAAGCATCTTTGCACTTATTCCAAGAATCAATACTATTTTTAGGCAAAGACGAAAACCAAGCTTTAGCACGATCTCTAAGCGAAAAAGGAAATAGCTTCAATTTAACAATATCATTGTCCACATCTTTCTTCTTTTGCATATCACACAAATCAACAAAGCTATTTAGATGGGTAGCGGCATCTTCACTAGGAAGGCCAGCGAATTGATCTTTCATGACAAGATTCAACAAAGCAACATTAATTTCACAAGATTCAGCATCGGTAAGAGGAGCAATCGGAGTTCTAAGAAAATCATTGTTGTTGGTATTGGTAAAGTCACACAATTTAGTATTATCTTGAGACATCGTGACAAACAAGCAATCCAACACACAAGCAAACAAGAAGCAAGCGAAAAAGAGGTGACGGAAAAGAGAGGGCGAATAAAACGGCAAGGGTGAAGTGGGGGAGAGGAAAACGAGAGGCAAATGGCAAATAATGTAATGCGAGGGATAAGAGTTTTTGATGGGTACTTGGTATGTCTTGACTTGTGCGTAGACTCCCCGGCAACGGCGCCAGAAATCCTTCTTGCTACCTCTTGAGCACTGCGTTGGTTTTCCCTTGAAGAGGAAAGGGTGATGCAGCAAAATAGCGTAAGTATTTGCCTCTGTTTTTGAGAACCAAGGTATCAATCCAGTAGGAGGCCATGCTCGAGTCCCACGCAACTACACAAACAAATAAGAACCTCGCAACCAACGCGATAAAGGGGTTGTCAATCCCTTCATGGTCACTTACGAGAGTGAGATCTGATAGATATGATAAGATAATATTTTTGGTATTTTTATGATAAAGAGAAATAAAGATGCAAAGTAAACTAAACGACAATAAAAATAGCTAAGTGTTGGGAGATTAATATGATGGAAAATAGACCCGGTGGCCATAGGTTTCACTAGTGGCTTCTCTCAAGAGCATAAGTATTACGGTGGGTAAACGAATTACTGTCAAGAATTGATAGAATGAGCATAGTTATGAGAATATCTAGGTATGATCATGTATATAGGCATCACGTCCGCGACAAGTAGACCGAAACGATTCTGCATCTACTACTATTACTCCACACATCGACCGCTATCCAGCATGCATCTAGAGTATTAAGTTCATAAGAACAGAGTAATGCTTTAAGCAAGATGACATGATGTAGAGGGATAAACTCACGCAATATGATATAAACCCCATCTTTTTATCCTCGATGGCAACAATACAATACGTGCCTTGCTGCCCCTGCTGTCACTGGGAAAGTACACCGCAAGATTGAACCCAAAGCTAAGCACTTCTCCCATTGCGAGAAAGATCAATCTAGTAGGCCAAACCAAACTGATAATTCGAAGAGACTTGCAAAGATAACCAATCATACATAAAATAATTCAGAGGAGATTCAAATATTGTTCATAGGTAATCTTGATCATAAACCCACAATTCATCGGATCTCGACAAACACACCGCAAAAGAAGAGTTACATCAAATAGATCTCCAAGAAGATCGAGGAGAACTTTGTATTGAGATCCAAAGAGAGAGAAGAAGCCATCTAGCTAATAACTATGGACCCGAAGGTCTGAGGTAAACTAATCACACATCATCGGAGATGCTATGGTGTTGATGTAGAAGCCCTCCGTGATCAATGCCCCCTCCGGCGGAGCGCCAGAAAAGGCCCCAAGATGGGATCTCACGGGTACAGAAGGTCGCGGCGGTGGAAATAGGGTTTTGGATCCGTATATGATGTTTCCAGGGTATATGGGTATATATAGGAGGAAGAAGTACGTCGGTGGAGCAACAAGGGGCCCACGAGGGTGGAGGGCGTGCCTTGGGGAGGTGGGCGCGCCCCCCACCTCGTGGCTTCCTCGTTGATTGCTTTACGTAGACTCCAAGTCCTCTGGATCATGTTTGTTCCGAAAATCACGTTCCCGAAGGTTTCATTCCGTTTGGACTCCGTTTGATATCCTTTTCCTTCGAAACACTGAAATAGGCAAAAAAACAGCAATTTGGGCTGGGCCTCTGGTTAATAGGTTAGTCCCAAAAATAATATAAAAGTGTATAATAAAGCCCATTAAACATCCAAAACAGAATATAATATATCATGGAACAATAAAAAATTATAGATACGTTGGAGACGTATCAATGCCACTCCATGATAGCATGCCAAGTTTCATGAATTTCATACGAGTTTTGGATTTACTAGAATTTAAAAACCAGGCATCTCAACATTTTGCCGGCAATCAACAGTGCCCTGGTGTTTGAATTTCATTCCAATCTCTTGCATTGGACCTAGAAATTCACCCAAGGACACACATGTGATTTTTCAACCAACTTTGGTGCATTGGAGCATGTGCTTGTAGTTCAAATTTGAATTATGCACATAAAATGACTAGAAACCTCAGTAAATGTATAAAAAAGGCCAAACGAACCCCGAAAAATTCGAAGATTAAACACAACTCTCCTGTTGTTCTATGTTGACACTAGAAATTTTTTGAAAGCAATAAGAGGCAACGGATATCGTCCCGTCCCCAAAGGTGGTACGTTCCCAATCGAAACCATCATGCTTTTTGTGAGAAGCTCTGGTTTGTGAGAAGCTTATACCCAAACCTGTCCCAAATGGGACAAAATTTTCACCACGGCATGTTGATGCCGCTCCATGATAGCATGCCAAGTTTCATGAATTTCAAACGAGTTTTGGTTTTACCAGAATTTAAAAACCAGGTATCTCAACGTTTTGCGGCCAATCAACATTGCCCTGGTGTTTGAAATTCATTCCCGTCTCTTGCATGGGACCTAAGCATGCACCCAAGGACACACATGTGATTTTTCAACCAATTTATATGCACTGGAGCATGTGCTTGTAGTTCAAATTTGAATTATGCACATAAAATGCCTAGAAAACTCAGTTAATGCATAAAAATGTCCAAACGAACCCCCAAAAATCCCAAAAATTGACACAACACTCCTGCTGTTCTATGTTGACACGAGAATTTTTTTGCAAGCAATAAGAGGCAATGGATATCGTTTCATCCCCAAAGGTGGGACGTACGTTCCCTACTGAAACCATCAGGGTTGTTGTGAGAAGCTTATACCCAAACCTGCCCCAAATGGGACAAATTTTTCACCATGGCATGTTGATGCCGCTCCATGATAGCACGCTAAGTTTCACGAATTTCAGACGAGTTTTGGACTTACTAGGGCTTAAAAACCAGGTATCTCAACGTTTTGCCGGCAATCAACAGTGCCCTGGTGTTTGAAATTCATTCCCATTTCTTATATGAGAGCTAGAAATTCACCCAAGGACACACATGTAATTTTTCAACCAACTTTGGTGCATTGGAGCATGTGCTTGTAGTTCAAATTTGAATTATGCACATAAAATGCCTAGAAAACCTAGTTAATGTATAAAAAAGGCCAAACGAACCCCGAAAAATTCATTCCCATTTCTTGCATGGGACCTAAGCATGCAATGAAGGACACAGATTTGATTTTTTAACCAATTTGTATGCACCGCAGCATGTGCATGTAGTTTAATTTTGAATTGTGCACGTGAAATGGCTAGAAAACCAGTTTAATGTATAAAATGTCCAAACGAACCCTGAATAATTCCAATTCTTTTACGACACACATATAGTTGCATGTTCACTGCAGATAAAAGGTCTAGCAATTCAAACAGCATCCATTGCCGCTGTGACCCCATTTTGTAATTCAAATCAAGTAGATCCCACACAGTTTATTATCACCAACCGTGTGAGATGTAGTCCAAAATATCTTGGAGCACCGTTGGTGTATAGTACGCCTATGGCTTACGCGAGAAGGTTCGTCGGCTACAGTCCACAGCCGACGTGTCAAGCACACTAGCTCACTCCCCCAAAACTCCTGCCTCTGCATCCCTCGCAATCTCGAAAATATCTACCGCCTGGAAGGTTTTAATGTTTGATAGCACATGATTAGTATGTGCGGACCGTGTGCGATGTCTGTTACTCCCGCTCTGCTTCAGTCCCTTGATTCAAATTTTCAGTAGCCCCGGCATTTTACTCCCGCCTCTGCATCCCTCGCAATCTCAAAAATATCTGCTTGCCCTTGATCCAAATTTTCAGTAGCCCCGCCTTGTTACTCCCGCCTAAAATTTTCAGTTGCCGCAGTATTTCCTCAAACACAACCTTGCCCCCCTCCACATACACCCCAAACCTCCGCTCACACAGACACACACAACCCTCGAAACCATTGGTAGGTCGCCGCCATCACCGGCGCCTCCATCCTCAACCTCTGCCTGTGTGCCGGGGAGCTCGAGGAGCCAATGGCCACAAACAGGTTTATCGCGGCCTTTTCGCCCGACGCTGGCGAGGTGGCCGCCGAGGTGTCCCCATCGTCCTCCGCGGGCCCGATCTGCCGTCGCCGGTCCCTCGATCGGCCCGCCGCCATGCCCCTACGCCAGTTCGAGGACTTCCCCGTCCTCCCTCGGACCCGGCAGCCGATGAAGTCCTACCTCGGGGTCCGACAGCGGCGGTGGGGGATGTGGGTCACCGAGATTACAGATCAAGAGACCCACACTCGCCGGTGGCTCGGTAGCTTCCACACGGCCGGGCTCGCGGCCATGGAGCACGACTGCTGGCAGGTCCGCTACCATGGCGCGGCGGCTAGGTTCAATTTTTCCTTCGGCACACGTCCGGTCCACCTCGTTCCGCTGGAGCCAGGGGTGGTGAGCTCGGCTATGGCACGGGAGGACCACGAGGCGTGGGAGCGCCTCGAGGCCAAGGCCGCCGACGAGGCCTACATGCAAGAGCTCCGCTGGCAGCACCCGGAGCTCGTGGATGCGGAGCGGGCGATCTTTGCCGACACAGAGGGCGGCGAGGTTATCGCGCTCTCCTCCGATGACGAGGTAGAAGGCGGCGAGGACGGCGGCGAGCTTATCGCGCTCTCCTCTGATGACGAGGTCGAAGGCGGCGGCGACGGCGGCGAGGACGGCGTTGAGGTGGACCTCGAGGACAAGGAGATCGACGTCGACGAGTGGAGGAGTGACTTCCCCAACGACCCAGACGATGGTACTGGCCCAGACCCGGCTCGCGGCACACCGTACATGACGAGGAAGGATTGGCTCAACCTCTACTTCAACCGAAAGTAGTTTAGCTTAGTTTAAATTTATGTTTTATGTTCGGTTATGCAAAACTATCTATGTTTATGTTTGAATGCATGCTACTTTCGGTTGAACCTGCTTTGAACTTGATCAAATTGAAGTTTACAACCTTAAGTTTAGGGGATCGACTAGAAAAGGCCAAAAATTGCTGGAGTATATATATATCCACTAGGGGTTTTAGTCCTTTAACTTTTTAAGGATCGCCTAGAGATGTCCTTATGACTTGTTTATTTCAGTTCTGCACAATGTGATGCTCTATATGTGCAACTATTTGCCGTGCAGTTCAATTTCATCAATAACAGTTTCAACAATACCACTACGAATTACGATATTTGGTTGCTGTTAAGGATATTGCAGTTAACACGCCTTTTTGTTTTTCAATTGTTGTTTAGCAACATGCATTGTACTGAATGACTAAATATGCAATCCTAGGCTACATAGCAACAAGGAAGAGTGTTACCTTAATGTTCTGATGATGTCTAGATATACATGTAATAAAATCTTATATAATGGAATGGATGGAGTTGTACTACATCATTTTTCAATTGTTGTTTAGCTTCTAATATTAACTTGGTGCTTTTAGGTACATATATCATTGCCAAAGATCCACACTTCGACCCTTTCTGCGTATGGGGCAATGAGATATTCATGAACCAGCATCAAGTGAGGAAACTGATAAAGATTGTTATTAAAATGGGTCAAAAGATGTCAATCAAACTATTTGTTTACACTTTATGCAAGACAATAGTGAACTGCAGGATGGTAAGTAAGAACCCTATAGCCTTCTTTTTACTACCCGTAACGAGTTGTGTTAGATGACAATATTGAATCTTTTTTCTTTTGCAGTGGATCCTGAAGCAGTTTACTCAAGATTACCTCTCAAACTACATGATTGGCGGCCGGCCATCACAAGGGTTTGGACTAGAGTCCTGCATGCCTTCTGCATCCAGGAGAGCACAATAGGGCCATTCCGCTTCACCTTGTTCAGCAACTGGAATTTCTGTCGCCTCTTTCTTTACCATCTGTAATAGTACAAGTATAGAACTCTGGTACATCATTCTTTATTTGGTGCTTATGTAATTCTTAAACATATGTACTTGTGAATCGAATAATGCATTGGTTGTTTGAACCTGATGGATATGAATAAAGCTATAGCCTACTTTCAAGTTTAAATTAGGTACAATTTTAAATAGCAGCAATTAAATTAGGGTGCAATTACGTTGTGCAGGTCATTACGACACACACGGTTGGTAAAACACAAAAGTTTGCGATATACACCATAATCCGAGACGGTTCACAGAGAGGAAACGTGTGCAAGCATGCACACAGTTGCCGTTTGCAAAGCGTGTGTGATGTCACACACTATCAGATACGGTGCGGGAAAACTAAATGTGTGTGATTGTCTACCCATCGTACACGATTTATAATCATGAACTGTTTGTGATGTGCCAGGCATCGTAAAACTCCCGTGCCTAGAATCTGCCTGGAAAACTCTCGTGCCTGGAATCTGCCTGGTTTTAGGCAGAACCACAAAACTTCGACTGCATGGCAATGCGAGCACAAACAAGTAGCAAGGATGAAGCGTTTGGGATATTTGAGATATCGGAAGCGGTTATATAGGGACAATTGTATGCATCAAGGCTCCCTATCCCCGACGGTTTCTGGGTCGTGTGGGAAGGACCCCCTATCGCCCACACTCACTTGGTGACGGTTCCAAATGCCGTCGCGGAAAGGGGGTAAAAACCGTTTGTTTAGGACCGATGTGTACCAGTGACCACAGCGTAATGGTGTGTCCGAACGTCGTAGTCGTACTTTATTAGATATGGTGCAATCTATGATGTCTCTTACTGATTTACCGCTATCATTTTGGGGTTATGCTTTTGAGACGGCTGCATTCATGTTAAATAGGGCACCATCTAAATCCGTTGAGACGACACCATATGAACTGTGGTTTGGCAAGAAACCGAAGTTGTCAATTCTTAAAGTTTGGGGCTGCGATGCTTATGTGAAAAAGCTTCAACCTGATAAGCTCGAACCCAAATTAGAGAAATGTGTCTTCATAGGATACCCAAAGGAGACTGTTGGGTACACCTTCTATCACAGATCCGAAGGCAAGATATTCATTGCTAAGAATGGATCCTTTCTAGAGAAGGAGTTTCTCTCGAAAGAAGTGAGTGGGAGGAAGGTAGAACTTGATGAGGTAATTGTACCTGCTCCCTTATTGGAAATTAGTTCATCACATAAATCAGTTCCAGTGATTCCTACACCAATTAGTGAGGAAGCTAATGACGATGATCATGAAGCTTCTGATCAAGTCACTACCGAACCTCGTAGGTCAACCAGAGTAAGATCTGCACCAGAATGGTACGGTAATCCTGTTCTGGACGGCATGTTACTAGACCATGACGAACCTACGAACTATGAGGAAGCGATGATGAGCCCAGATTCCGTGAAATGACTTCAGGCCATGAAATCTGAGATGGGATCCATGTATGAGAACAAAGTCTGGACTTTGGTTGACTTGCCCGATGATCGGCAAGCAATAGAGAATAAACGGATCTTCAAGAAGAAGACTGACGCTGACGGTAATGTTACTGTCTACAAAGCTCAACTTGTTGCGGAAGGTTTTCGACAAGTTCAAGGAGTTGACTACAATGAGACCTTCTCACCCGTAGCGATGCTTAAGTCTGTCCGAATCATGTTAGCAGTTGCCGCATTTTATGATTATGAAATTTGGCAAATGGATGTCAAAACTGCATTCCTTAATGGATATCTTAAAGAAGAGTTGTATATGATGCAACCAGAAGGTTTTGTCGATCCTAAAGGTGCAACAAAGTGTGCAAGCTCTAGGATCCATTTATGGACTGGTGCAAGCCTCTCGGAGTTGGAATATACGCTTTGATAGTGTGATCAAAGCATATGGTTTTATACAGACTTTTGGAGAAGCCTGTATTTACAAGAAAGTGAGTGGGACCTCTGTAGCATTTCTGATATTATATGTGTATGACATATTGTTGATCGGAAATGATACTGAATTTTTGAATAGCATAAAAGGATACTTGAATAATAATTTTTCAATGAAAGACCTCGGTGAAGCTGCTTACATATTGGGCATCAAGATCTATAGAGATAGATCAAGACGCTTAATTGGACTTTCACAAAGCACATACCTTGATAAGATTTTGAAGAAGTTCAAAATGGATCAGTCAAAGAAAGGGTTCTTGCCTGTGTTACAAGGTGTGAAGTCGAGTGAGACTCAATGCCCGACCACTGCAAAAGATAGAGAGAAAATGAAAGATGTTCTGTATGCTTCAGCCATAGGCTCTATCATGTATGCAATGCTGTGTACCAGACCTGATGTGTGCCTTGCTATTATCTTAGCAGGGTGGTACCAAAGTAATCCAGGAGTGGATCACTGGACAACGGTCAAGAACATCCTGAAATACCTGAAAAGGACTAAGGATATGTTTCTCGTTTATGGAGCTGACAAAGAGCTCGTCGTAAATGGTTACGTCAATGCAAGCTTTGACACTGATCCGGATGACTCTAAGTCACAAACCAGATACGTATTTATATTGAATGGTGGAGCTGTCAGTTGGTGCAGTTCCAAACAGAGCGTTGTGGCGGGATCTACGTGTGAAGCGGAGTACATAGCTGCTTCGGAAGCAGCAAACGAAGGAGTTTAGATGAAGGAGTTCATATCCGATCTAGGTGTCATACCTAGTGCATCGGGTCCAATGAAAATCTTTTGTGACAATACTGGAGCGATTGCCTTGGCGAAGGAATCCAGATTTCACAAGAGAACCAAGCACATCAAGAGACGCTTCAATTCCATCCGCGATCTAGTCAAGGAGGGTGACAAAGAAGTTTGCAAAATACATACGGGTCTGAATGTTGCAGACCCGTTGACTAAGCCTCTTCCACGAACATACGGGTCAGCACCAAGACTCCATGGGTGTTAGAATCATTACTATGTAATCTATATTATTGACTCTAGTGCAAGTGGGAGACTGAAGGAAATATGCCCTAGAGGCAATAATAAAGTTGTTATTTATATTTCCTTATATTATGATAAATGTTTATTATTCATGCTAGAATTGTATTAACCGGAAACTTAGTACATGTGTGAATACATAGACAAACAGAGTGTCCCTAGTATGCCTCTACTTGACTAGCTCGTTAATCAAAGATGATTAAGTTTCCTAGCCATAAACATGCGTTTTCGTTTGATGAACGGGATCACATAATTAGAGAATGATGTGATGGAAAAGACCCGTCCGTTAGCTTAGCACTATGATCGTTTAGTTTATTGCTATTGCTTTCTTCATGACTTATACATGTTACTCTGACTATGAGATTATGCAACTCCCGAATACCGGAGGAACACTTAGTGTGCTATCAAACGTCACAACATAACTGGGTGATTATAAAGATGCTCTACAGGTGTCTCCGATGGTGTTTGTTGAGTTGGCATAGATATCGAGATTAGGATTTGTCACTCCGTGTATCGGAGAGGTATCTCTGGGCCCTCTCGGTAATGCACATCACTATAAGCCTTGCAAGCAACGTGACTAATGAGTTAGTTGTAGGATGATGCATTACGGAACGAGTAAAGAGACTTGCCGGTAACGAGATTGAACTAGGTATGGTGATACCGACGATCGAATCTCGGGCAAGTAACATACCAATGACAAAGGGAACAACGTATGTTGTTATGCGGTTTGACCGATAAAGATCTTCGTAGAATATGTAGGTGCCAATATGAGCATCCAGGTTCCACTATTGGTTATTGACCGGAGATGTGTCTCGGTCATGTCTACATAGTTCTCGAACCCATAGGGTCCGCACGCTTAACGTTCGATGACGATTTGTATTATGAGTTATGTGATTTGATGAACCAAAGTTTGTTCGGAGTCCCGGACGAGATCACAGACATGATGAAGAGTCTCGAAATGGTCGAGACATAAAGATTGATATATTGGAAGGCTATATTCGGACATCGGAATGGTTCCGGAGAAGTTCAGGTATTTTCCGGAGTACCGGGAGGTTACCGGAACCCCCCGGGGAGTTGATGGGCCTTAGTGGGACTTAGTGGGAAGGAGAGGCGGCAGCCAGGAGGTGGCGTGCGCCCCCCAAGCCCAGTTCAAATTGGACAAGGGGTTGGGGGCGCGGCCCCCCTCTCCCTTCCTTCCCTCTTCTCCTTTAGGTGGAAACCTACTAGGACTTGGAGTCCTAGTAGGATTCCCCTTCTCCTGGCGCGCCCTAGCCTGGCCGGCCGGCCTCCCCCTCCCTCCTTTATATACGAGGGCAGGGGCACCCTAGAACACACAAGTTGATATTTTAGCCGTGTGCGGTGCCCCCCTCAACAGTTACACACCTCGGTCATATCGTTGTAGTGCTTAGGCGAAGCCCTACGCCGGTAACTTCATCATCACCGCCACCACGCTGTCATGCTGACGGAACTCTCCCTCGGCCTCAACTGGATCAAGAGTTCGAGGGACGTCACCGAGCTGAACATGTGCTAAACACGGAGGTGCCGTACGTTCGGTACTTGGATCGGTTGGATCGCGAAGAAGTTCGACTACATCAACCGCGTTACTAAACGCTTCCGCTTTCGGTCCACGAGGGTACGTGGACACACTCTCCCCGCTTGTTGCTATGCATCTCCTAGATAGATCTTGTGTGATGGTAGGTAATTTTTTTGATATACTGCGTTCCCCAACGGGTTTTGCTAGAAGCTGCTACCAATTGATCAGGTCGGATGTGATTCATTTTGCGACCAGGTCGATTTGAACCTAAGGGGTCATGTCTTAAGGGAAGGGGCCTACGAGGTCAGATCTGACTTTGTAGGTTGTATCTGATCCGACCTGGACTTGGATCTGGGCCGAATAGGCTTTGGGCTGAAGAGCCTTAGTCCATGCTGGTGAGCTTACTGTTGTCTCATGGAGCGGTGCCCTTCATGTTAGGGCGATGAGGCAGGTGATCCCCTTCGGTGATAGACAAATGGTATTGTGATCAGGTCCGCTCTTCTTGAAGCAAGCGAAGATTTCTCCTCCCTTATGTTTAATTTGTTGCCTCTCACATGTTGGGGTGCCTTGGTCATCGAGCGTCTTAGCAGGCGAGGGCATCGACAGTGCCATTCAAGGCATTTTCCCGTTTTATCTTTTATCATGTGTTTGCCTGTTGTGTTTTGATAGGAATATTACGCTTTATAGATCAAGGATAATGAAGAGAGAGCCCCTCTCGGATACAATCCAGGGTTACATGGGAAATAGAGTCACTAGAGGACTCGAGGATCTAGGTTTTTTTTCGAAAAGGGGGGACTCCCCGGCCTCTGCATCAGAACGATGCATACGGCCACATTTATAAATAGAAAAGGTTAAACAAGGTCTTAAAGTCATGAAACAAAATAAAGGCTAGCTCACAGAGAGCCTCAACGCCAAAAAAAGGCCATAGAGCCACAACCGGCTGGCAAAATAAAGATAGGAAAACTAATCATCTATCCTATTACATGACCACCATCCAAACCGGTTGAAGATATCCCGCGCTACCATCTCCCACCGGACAGATCCAGTAACCAAACGCTCCCTGGCCTCTGTCGGAGTGAGTAAGGACCACATACGGATCAACACCGTAGCTCGGAATAAAACCTGCAAAAAATGAATAGTTGTTGTTCTGTTAAAAACCAAATCATTCTGCAATTCCAAATTGCCCATAACAACGCACATACTCCTACACGAATGTGTCTAGCTGTATCGGACTCTATCCCATCAAGCCACGTTCCAAATAACGTACCGATCGAACTCGGAGGAGTAATGTTAAAGGCAATTTGCACGGTGCGCCACAAAATTCTCGCCAACGGGCATTCAAAGAAGAGGTGCTTAATGGTCTCGTCCCGATCACAGAAACTACACCTAGTAGATCCTGTCCAATTGCGCTTAACCAAGTTGTCCTTTGTTAAAATGACTTGTTTATGTACAAACCACATAAACACTTTAATTTTCAAAGGAACTTTTACTTTTCAAACATGTTTGGAACTAGGAATGACACTCGAGTTAATGACATCGATGTACATCGACTTAACCGTAAATTGTCCAGACCTAGTAAGTTTCCAACACAACTGATCGGGCTGATGAGCTAGCTGAACCTCCATCAGTCTACTCACCAAATGAAGCCATGCTTCCCATCTATCACCAACAAGCACCCTCCGAAACTGGATATTAAGGGGAATGGACTGCATAATCGTTGCAACTAACGCATCGCGTCGTTGAACAATAACGATACAGGGACGGGTACTGGAGCGCCAATGGTGTATCACCAAGCCAAGTATCCTCCCAGAAACGGGTATTGTTGCCATCAACGATTATAAACTTTGTTCTATTAAAGAAGGCTGCCTTAACTCTCATAAGCCCCTTCCAAAACGGTGAATCAGTTGGTCTCACTGTCACCTGTGACAAAGTCTTGGACTGCAGATACTTGTTACGGAGAATCTGCACCCATGTAGCGCCAGTCTCAACTGATAGCTTATACAGCCACTTACTGAGCAGGCATCTGTTCTTGACCTCAAGATTCTCAATACCCAGACCCCCTTGGTCCTTTGGTCTACAAATGATATCCCACTTGGCGAGTCGATACTTTCTCTTTAGCTCATCACTCTGCCAAAAAAATCTTGATCGGTAGAAGTCCAGCCTTCTCCTGACCCCAACTGGAACTTCAAAGAAAGATAGCAGGAACATCGGCATACTCGTGAGTACCGAATTAATAAGAATCAACCGGCCACCATAAGACATAAGTTTGCCCTTCCAGCAACTAAGCTTCTTCTCGAACCGATCTTCGATGCATTTCCACTCTCTGTTTGTTAGCTTACGATGGTGAATGGGTATACCTAGGTAAGTAAAAGGTAAAGCCCCTAATTCACATCCAAACAATTGCCTATAAGCCTCTTGTTCCTCCTTGGCTCTACCAAAGCAGAACAACTCGCTTTTATGAAAGTTAATCTTTAATCTGGTCAATTGTTCAAATAAGCATAACACCAGCTTCATATTTCTCGCTTTTGCCAAGTCATGCTCCATAAAGATGATTGTATAATCAGCGTACTGCAGAATGGACACACCCCCATCAACTAGGTGAGGCACCAAGCCACCCACCTGACCGGCCTCCTTTGCCCTACCTATGAGAATTGCCAACATGTCAACCACAATGTTGAACAAAATAGGGGACATTGGATCACCTTGCCTCAGGCCTTTGTGTGTCTGGAAATAATGACCTATATTGTCATTCACTTTAATTCCAACACTCCCTTTTTGCGTGAAGGATTCTACCTGGCGTCGCCAAGCTTCATCAAAACCCTTCATGCGTAAGGCCTGTTGAAGGAAGGGCCATTTGACTTTGTCGTACGCTTTCTCGAAATCCACTTTGAAAACAACCCCATCCAGCTTTTTCGTGTGTATTTCATGGAGCGTTTCATGAAGAACCACAACCCCTTCAAGGATGTTCATGTCCGGCATGGAAGCAGTTTGGGTAGGCTGCACCACAGCATGCGCGATCTGTGTGAGCCTATTAGTCCCGACCTTGGTGAAAATTTTGAAACTAACATTAAGAAGACAGATGGGCCTGAATTGCTCAATTCTCACCGCCTCTGTTTTCTTATATGTGCCGCGGTATTTGACAAACGATTTACATGACTAAAGTGAATGAGCGAGAAGAATGCCGCCAACTCCTTAATATCAGCAATGATGAGCCCCACCGGCAAGCGATCAACCGTCGAAGCATTGGTTCTCTAGATAACGGACAAACACAAACAGTCTGACTAGAGAACAACCCGTGGAAAGCCTTCCTAGCGGGTGAGAGCCACCGCACGCTGTAGCACTAGTGCTTCAACTAATTCTGGGGCGGTAACCTCATCAACATGCTTGCGGCAAGCCAGTAAGCAATATCCGATGTGGTTAATTACCACGCCAACGCCACTGCATCTGCCGGCGGAACTGAGCTATCACGCCTTGAAGCAATTACAGTCCTACCAGAATTCTGCATAATGAAATCAGCATAAGCCAAGGCTTTCTCAGCCACTCTACGAGGATGCATCTTAACATCATTGTTTCTTGCATCATTCCTGACCTCCCAAATATGCTAAATTGTTACCATCAAAGCCGTGGACTCGAGAGAGGTAGCTCTCAAGCACCATGCGCCTAGTTCGGACGGCTGGGGTTTCATCCTCGGCTCCTTCCTTATAATGTTTTGGTTGGCCTTATCTATAAAATGGGTCGAAAACCTATTTCCTGATTGCTGACTGTTTAGAATTTTTACTGATGTTTCACCTACACCGTCTTTCATTCCCCCCCTCAATACAATACAAACCATGAAACTTAGAGGAAAAGAAAAATAAGCTTGCGCAATCATTAGTCCCGGTCGATGGAACGGCGCGATTATGCTGTTATCAAAAGGCGTTGATGGAGCCATGGAGTAGACGCCACGGGACAGACTTGCTTAGATTATTACCGACTCTTTCGTCCATCGAAGTCCATGGGAACTCACCAATCACCGCTCGCATGGATATGAGCCATTCATGCTAATTGATCAACTGATATTATTGCCTACATTCCCTTAAACAGCACGCCATAGCCCTCACAGTTCCCTGCTCCAAAAGCATCACTCGGCAAGCTAGCAGCTGCCCCTGCTCCCAAGAAACGAGACGTCGGGCTTTACATGCAGCACGCGTTGCTTAACCATGAATTACTCCAACAAACTCCTTGTGAAAGAGTTCATAAGTTTACCATCGGTGCTATGCATTTCTCGGTTCCAAGCAGCAAGTTGAAACGAGAGATGTAACGGCAAACCTGACTAGAAATTTAACAGTATCAGCTCACTTCTGAGATGCAACTTTTATGAACTTACCTCTGAGATGCCTTGGCAAACAAATACTACTCCCTCCATCTCATAATATAAGAGCGCTGTCGATAGTAAAAGCGTTATCTCTGAACGTGTTTGGTTCAGAAAACCCCGAACTAAAGAAATGTTTTCGACTTACGAAGCTGCGACAGGAGATGATGACAACAAGGAGAAGATCGGAGTATTTAAATGTGCTAGAAACTGGGAGCATTGTCACATTCGATCAAAAGTTCAGAACAGGGGGCCACCGAAACAACAACAAGAGCTCGCGTGCATCGCCAGGGCTCCATCGTCCGATTCAGAGCCCCCAAGTCCCTCGCGAGTAACCGGAGAAGAAGACGAGATTACAACCTCACCATATTTACACTTGCAAAAACCTCGTCGAGAACTGGATCCTTCTCAGTCGAAGCAGGCAGGCAAGAACCGGATCCTTCTCGGTCGTCACGGCCTCACGGAGCCGCCGCATGTGTAGAACTGCGCGTCGGCCGCGGCGGCCGGCATGTCATTGTGGCACGCCGACGAGCCCGACGGCGGCACGAACCCCCGGGGCAGCATCGCCGAGAAGGCCCACGCGCCGGTGCCTCCGCCGCGTCCGCGCCCGCGGTCTGCTCTCCTCCTCCTCTCCCCGCCGACCGGTCGTCTCCACCCGCCACTCTTGGCCACGTTTGCATCATGCAATGGCGTCGTCGCCACGTGGAAGCCCTGCCCCGCCGAGGCGCTCGGGGGCCCCGCGGCCGCGAGGGTAGAGGAGGAGGACAGCAGAAGAACGACGATGATCAGCACCAGAACAAGAAGTGGAGGGTGGCGCGCGACGGCGGTAGAAGCCATCGGAGCAGGAGGAAGACGAAGAAGGCGCGTGGCGTGGGGGCGTACGTGCATGCGAGGAGAAGCTGGCGTCGAGGATGCGGGGCTCTGGTTGCTTTTGATCTTGCTTTTCTTGTGAGATGGTGAGATCTTGTGTGCCTCCCTTATAAGGAAGGACGGGTTTTGACCGGCGTGGTTCTTTGAGCCGGAGGGCAGGCACCCGCTTAGATTCAGGCTCGAGTGAATTGAAATATGACAAGAGCTCATAAAACAGAGTCCATTAGATTGGGGTTTCCCATTACTACTAGTTTACTACACAACGTCACTTCACTCACATTCACAGCGCACGGACACGCATGTTTAAAAAAAAGAGCATTTCTTTTGATAGTTTTATGTTTTGTTCGAATGCCATTCATGGAAGTGCCGTAATTTTAAAAGCGTGTATCAAAGTAAAAGTGTGCCTCTTGGGTCTTGACTCCCCTCCTCAGCTGCTCTACCTCTCAAAATTCAGTCAAAAATTTCCAATTATTTACCCGTTTATTTCGAATTACAAGTTTTTTTTACTTTGAATTCTGGAAGGTTGAAACATTCAACTTAAATCTAACATTCAACCCAAATACATGCAAATTTCAACCTATAATCCATTCATCTGAAGAAAACCATGATTCTAAACGGCATGCAAATTTTCATCTCTGAAAACTGATAAAACAAGAACATCCTAAATGGTGCCTGCCGAGGTACGGCCCCAGCGTCACTCTCCAGGTCTCAAAATACCACCTTACAGCTACAACATCTACCCAACAAACGAAGCATCAACCATTCAAGAGCCTATTACAGACTGCACAAACGGCAACACAGCGGGTGTGAAGCAGAGCACAGCTACAAGCACAGTTATGCTTCAACTGACACTCGAAGAGAAACCTCGGAGCTGTGCTGCAGAACACCATAAGAAGAGCAAGCAACCACGAACTACTACAGCAGCGGCACCCCTCTGTATATTAGATCCTCATTGGGAATGTTGGCTCTTCATTGGGAATTACGAACTCATGTTTCATTTGTGCAGCGACAGCTCTCGACGCGACGGTTCTTCGTCGGAAACTACCAACTCGTATTTCTTCTGCTGGTCGATCGATGGGTTAAAATGTACTGCAGAGGGTACCATCTTTCCTTAGTACTGTCAGCCTAACATGATGATGACTCCGTCCAGCCATCCAGGAAGGCAATGCATGCCAGTGCCAGGTTGGGTTTGCTAGCCTGGAACGAAACAACCTCGACCGCCAGCATCCTCAGGGAACCGGAATCTGAGGAAAAGAATCAATGCTCCAGCTTCATGCCACAGCTGTCGGATTCAAAGCAAAGAAGACGCTGTCCTGTCCTGTTCAGACTTCGGAATGGACAGGTGTGGTGTAGTTTCTGGCAGATGTAGCACACGGTTGGAGGAGGCGAGGGGCACCATCAAAGAGTGAGAGTCTTAAGTCCAGCACGCTAGGGTTCAGCAAGAAAAGAAAACCGCATGTTCGTCAGTCTTTTGCCGGCTCAGTCTTTTGGATGTGTTCATAGGATAGGGTATACATGCGTACGTTCATATAGATGAGTGTATGTGCGCCCCACCGCCGCTGGCGTGCGCCATCGGGCAAAGCCCGTGTGGTGCCGGCAGTGGCGGGACTGCTCTTGTGCGGCGGCGATTTTCTACGTCGCGGATTTGAAGGCGGGCGCGGCGGGCGTCGGCGAGCGGAGCGTCAGCCTCTGCGCGGCGTGTGGCGTCCACGCCGTCGGCTCCCCTCCGGCAGGCCTTCGCGAGGTGGCGGCACCCTTTGTCGTTGGATCCGGCTAGTCCGGCCGGCTGACTCCATGGGGCGGCTGCTCTGGCTCGGGACTCTGCTCCCCGACACGGATGTGGTGCGGGGTGGCGCACGCGGAGCAGACCTTCCTCATCAACCGATCTGGAGGGTTGTACATCCCCTATGGCACTCTCTTCCCTGTAGGTTCCGGTTGATGGTGGCTCGAGGTTGCCGGATTCGGAACAGACAGAAGTTGATGGCGTAGGATTGGGACCGAGGAAAGTTTGGTCGGTTGACCCGGCAGCGGCGACGTCTGTCGGTGTCGTTTTCCTCCTTGAAGGCACAGTCGAGGTCTCTCCTATCCACACCGATCCCCTCCTGGACGAAAGTCCAAAATCCGCCTTGGATTGGGCGGCGGCGCCACCATACGCGTCATGCCCTTCATGGAGGCGCCGTCTTAGGAGGCTTGGGTTTGCGGGAAAGGGTTGCTATAGGCGATGGGCTCGAGTGACAAGGGCTTGAGTGACGACGGTGGGCAGGTGGAGCGGCGTGCCATCTACCGCGTCGACGATGGCGGGTCTTGGCAGTAAGGTGCAACTAAGTCTCGGTGATGGATGCGTCTGGATGGACGAGCGCAGGGCGGTGGCACTGTTTTGGCGCCGTGGCGGCGTCGACGGATGGCCGGCCTGGAAGGATGATGTGGATCTCCTTCCTGGAGATAGGTCGGCAGTTCGATGGTGATGTCGGCTTTCAAAACGTGTGCATGCGGTATACGTTTTAGCTTTGCTGCACCGAGTGCAGGCTCCTGATATGTCATGCTGGCGGATCGGCGATGACCTCGGTTCTAGATGCTAGGAGTGAGAGCACTCCGCATTATCGAGTTTGTAGATGTTAGTGGTGGCTTCGGGTGGTTTGATGTATGTTTTTGTTAGCCCATTGTTGAATAATTAATAGAGATGATTGTGTGCATCGATTGATGCAGAGGTTAGGATTTTAACCTTCTTTTCAAAACAGAATAAGTGTACATGCGTATGCGTATATATGAGTGTGTGGGTATGTACTGTGTTTAAAAAATAAAGCCTTGGCTAACTCTGTAACAACAACTTGATTCAGACCTTCAACCCGAGTCTGACTAATACAACATGTCTCAGTTCTGCCATTCTGTGACCTCTGAAGAAGGTTGCAAACTACCAAGCAGGGCTTGGAGGAGGTTATTTATTGAGTTGATTATAAGGGTTTCGACGGGTTCATCAATTCGAAGTGGACGCCGGACCGCATGTACTATGCACGCTGTGCGTACATAGCCCAATTGTTGATCCTGAATAGCTGGTTTGAGATTGCTTATTATTATCACACCGCCCGCGTGGTCGTACATAGCCCAATTTTTTTTTAGGGTCGTACATATCCCAATTTGAAGGGCTCAATTCACGCGTCTGCATATAATATGGAAATCGAGGACACCGCATAATTTCAGTTTATGCAGTGAATACAGTTTTTTCGAAGGAATACGGTGGACACACTGCAGGGCATGAGCAACTTGAGTTTTCATTCGTTGCAAAAAAAAAACAGAACTTGAGTTTTCATTTATTTTTTTCAGCGCCGTGCCACTGGATGCAAACTGTAATTTTTACAACGTTTATTACATCCTTAAAACTAGGTGATTTCCCCGGGCGTTACTGTGGGGTTTAAAAAAATTAATTTTAGATAAATTTTATATGAATGAAATGATCTAATTCAAAAGTTATTATTTTCGAAAGCAATTGTGTGTGAACAAAGAGTATGCATGCACGATGGATCATTGGAGATGTAACATTTAAATTGGGCTATGCATGTGCTTCAAAATAGATTTAGTGAATGATGATGTGACACGCTTGATGATGTAAAGGGTTGCATGTTGAGAGAATTAGAGTCAGTGAGGATCAACTATTTAGGTTTTATATTCCCTTCGTCAGGAAAAGTTGTCCCTCAAATGGATATATCTAGCACAGAGTTAGTGCTAGATACATCTATTTGAGAGATAAGTTTGGGATAAGTTTTTTCGGATAGAGAGAGTAGGTACCTACATCCACATGCACACCGTTTAAATCAGCGCATAAGCTTCAATGGCGTGGCAAACGGTGATATTAAAATAAAACCTTTCATTTACATGGGATCGGAATGCATATAGCCTTTTTCTTAAACAATGCCTATTACTCCCTCTTATCTGAATTAACTGGCATAGCCTCCATACAATGTCAGTGAGTACTTTCTTCATTCGGATTTATAAGGCTCATTTATATTGCCTTAAATGGACAAACTTGTAAAGAAAACATCTACAACTTCCTGTAAGTACACAAACGCAAATACCTAAGGACTAGTGATATTGATTTGATACAATAGATGTTGATATTTTCACCGTACATTTGGAAAACTTAAACAATTCCGACGAGTAAACGAGCCTTGTCGAACAAATGACATCCTTAAATAAGAAACAACTCAACTGCAAAATTACCAGGCCTCCTTAAGCATGAATCTAAGGAGTAAGAAACCGAAAACCCAATTTGGCTCCGGGGTGCATGTGCTTCTGCACGCGAAAATGTTTTTCGAAATGCCAAAAATTCCCAACAAATTTTTTATGTATTCATAGTCGCATCAAAATGCTACCTGCAAATTTTTAGGACCGTGAAAAAAAACAAATTGAACACTAATGTTATCTTTTTTTTTCATCGACGAAACATTATTGCTCCGTTTCACATAAAAATTGTCAAGCATGCTTGCGACACTAACATGAACAACCCAGAAAAACAGAATTTTCTGAAAAAAAAATTGAGTTACTGTTCACACGGGAGCAAGTCTCCCGGGAGCTAAAATGCCTCCCCTAAACGAAGCCTATTACACACACGATATGCGCAGGCGCGCACACATGCACATGTCATCCAAACCGAAATGTAAATATTATGGTAATCTAGTCTTTCTGGAACACACTCGTCATCCAAACCGAAACGTAAATTTCCTGGTAATCTAGTCTTTCTAGAACTTGGAGCCAAGAAGTTCGACGACTCCTTAGGGCCTCTTTGATTCATAGGATTGCAAAAACATAGGAATAGGGAAAGCGTAGGATTGGAATGGCATGTCCATTATCCCTATGGGATTTGAGTTTGTTTGATTGTGCCACGAGAAAAACAAAGGATTTCTTCCTGTGAAATGTAGTACAAATGAATCCTTGGGAAAAATCCTACAGGATTCAATCCTACGAATCAAACGATCAACGTAGGAAAAATTCCTAAGGATTCTAATCCTTCAAAGATCCTATGAAAACCCTTTGAATCAAAGAGACCCTTAGTAGTGTCCGTTTTAGCATAGCCCGTACCTGCAACCAATTGATACACGAGAACATAACTTGCATACAAGATTGAGCATTTTTCTGTTCAAACACAATATCATTACGGTAGAATCAAATATACCAAAAAAATGTCCCAACGTCCACTCAAATAGATCTCGGCCTGGGTGTTGGTGTCAAAACCGGCAGATCTCGGATAGGGGGTCCCGAACTGTGCGTCTGAGGATCAATGGTACCAAGGGACGATGGGGACACAATGTTTACCCAGGTTCGCCTTAGCCGAAGTTGAGCGGGAGCTGAAAGATGCCATCGGCAAATGCGAGGCTTTGGAGGAGAAGGCGTCGGTCCAGTCGACTGAACTCGCCAAGGCTCTCCAAGATGCGAAGGCGGCGCGGGTCGAGTCCCGAAGTGCTCGCGAGGAGATCCATCAGGCGAAGCAGATAGCGGCTGGTAAGGTCTTTCTTTTGCAGAGTATTTTTTGAGGTCAAAGGTATGCTTTGCTCACACGAGTGTGGAGTTCTCCAGACGCGTTTGCGGATTTTCCGAGGAGTGTCGCTGATGCCGCACAGTTCTTCCGAGCCCAGGAGGAGAACTTGACTGAGAAGTTGTTCTGGTCGCAATTTCTCGCGCCGGAGCACTCGACGCCTCTGAACGACCAGCTGAAGCAGCTAATGGAGCTGCATAGGGTGGCAGCCTTGGCCATGAAGGACTTAATAGTCCAACTCTGGCCGGCCGAACCTATTCCCAGCAGCTACTTTAGTTTGGTCAAGCGGCTTGTCGATGCGCGGCCCCGAATTGATGCTATAAAGCGTTCAGCCTGCATAGAGGGTGCTCGGATGGTCTTCGCCCGCGTGAAAATGCAATGGGCGAAGATGAAGGCCACCGACGTGGCGACCGCAGGCCCCCCGAAGGCAAGGATCATCGGAAGCCGGAGAGGTACTTTGACGACGTCCTGGAAGGGGCCCAAATAGTAGAGGGCCAATGTCCTAAGGACGTGATATTTGATTAGATGTGTTCGGGTTGTAAAAACTATGTTATGAACCCATGCTTGTAATATATCTATGTTTGCGCCATTTGTTTTCAAGCGATATTTCCTCCTCTGCGGCTGTTTATTTCTGAAAGTTGCCAGTCGTCGGCTTCAGCCCCCACGTAGATGCTACGGGGGTGTTCAGCGTAACGCGTGACCACACTTTATCCAACGTCTTAGTCCGTAAAGGAGGCGCCCGCGAGGTGAACCAGGCAATTAGACTATTGGGGCTTTATTACTTTCACTTAGCTATAGGAGTTTGACTGTGGAGCTAAGTACTAGCCCCTGGTGCGTGTGCGGCTATCCGGACTACGGTGCCGTTTATCCACGCGGTTGGATGAAGACCAGCCCCTCGTATAACACGGAGTAAATCGCCAACGATTTGGAGTATAAGACTAAGTCGCTAAATCGCCGACTAGCTCTCGCTTATCATGACAGTCAGTTTTCGGCTTTCTCTACTGAGGTACTTCACCGGACGAATCAGAAATACAATCGCAGTAGTTTTCCCTTTACTACCTTAGCCGAACAAGCGGAACGTACGGTGGTAAGCACAGGAGCCGAGCAACCCAACTATATACCAAAGACACGATTCCGAGCCGATGCATATAATGCAATATCCGGGACGCCGAAGAGTACCCTATATGTGTTCGGACTTTGAAAACGTGTGGGGCCGAATACAGCCCCCGGTGTTAATGCCGGACTGAAGCACGTGTGGCAGTCTGAAGTGAGGATGGAATACAGATGACAATATGAAATAAATCAGTACCCAAAAAAAGTGGTGATCAACTGTTTCCTTTATACCCTGATTAATACGTTGAGACGTGTTATTACAGATAATGCCAGAAAGCCAAGGCCATTTTACATGCCGAGAGTTTACACAAGGGAAATGTTTATACAGGGCCTTTTGAAGAACAGTGGCTTGAAGATCCCGATGATGCCTTGCTGCACGTCTGCGCCGTTTCTCCTTGGTTGGAAATCCTTTGAAAGGGGGATCTGGAAAGAGTCCCTATACGACCGTAGAGTAGGTAGGTTTTTAATGAACCTGCATAAAAAAGGTTAAGGTCTGAATAGGGCGTACTATAGACCTTTTCCGCGATGTGCCTCCGGTGCTGCCCAAGGTATTTTAAGTGAGTAATTATGCACACACGGTACGTATGCCGCAACCTTATGGGGCGAACGACGGAGGCTGAACTGCTATTCAAGCTCCGGATCCGCCGAGCTGTCGTGCTGTAATACGAATCAGGCTCGCTAAGCGGTGTCATGGGTCTTGATGACCAATGAGCTATTCGGCTTAATGAGGCCTCCCTTAACTTCGGCTGCTAGGGCCGCAGTGTGCTCCTCAGTACGGAGGGAGCGCTCCATATTTCCATTTACTGTGATGACGCCACGCGGTTCGTGCATTTTAAACTTCAAATAAGCATAGTGTGGGACTGCATTGAAGCAGGCGAAAGCAGTTCGTCCAAGCAGTGCATGATAACCACTTCGGAAAGGGACGATATCGAAGATCAAATCCTCACATCGAAAGTTGTCTGGAGAGCCGAATACTACTTCCAGTGTTAAGGACCCCGTGCAGCGGGCCTCCACGCCGGGTATCACTCCTTTAAAGGTAGTATTACTAGGCTTGATTCTTGATGGGTCGATACCCATCTTACGAACAGTGTCTTGATAAATCAAGTTGAGACTGCTGCCGCTGTCCATAAGGACTCTAGTGAGATGGTATCCGTCGATGATTGGATCGAGGACCAGGGCCGCCGAACCTCCGTGACAGATACTGGTTGGGTGCTCCCTGCGATCAAAGGTGATCGGACAAGCCGACCATGGGTTGAATTTTGGGGCGACAGGCTCTATGGCGTAGACGTCCCTTAATGCACGCTTGCGCTCCCTCTTGGGGATGTGGGTGACATATATCATGTTCACAATTTTCACCTCAGGGGGAAAATTTTTCTATCCCCCTGTGTTCGGAGGGCGAGGCTCATCATCGTCATCGCTTTGAGGTCCTTTCCCCTTATGTTCGGTATTTAATTTACCGGCCTGTTTAGAAACCCAACAGTTTCTGTTGGTGTGGTTGGTAGGCTTGTCAGGGGTGCCATGAATCTGGCAAGGCCTATCCAGTATTTTATCCAAATTCGATGGACCGTCCCTATTTCCTTTGAACGGCTTCTTCCGTTGACCGGGTTTAGAGCCGTTGAATCCGGCGCTTACCACCGTATCCTCGGTTTCTTCATTGTTGTCACGACGCTTATTTTTGTTGCGTCGCGGCCTTCCATTGCCGTCCCTGGATTTAGAGGTGCCGGGGTCGCTGGTACTGTTGCTTCTACGAGCCAACCTGCTATCTTTGCCCACACAGAAGCGGGTCATAAGTGCAGTAAGAGCTGCCATAGTCTTCGGCTTTTCCTGACCGGGGTGTCGGGTGAGCCATTCGTCACAGACACTGTGTTTAAATGCCGCTAAGGGTTCAGGGTCCGGGCAGTCGACGATTTGGTTCTTTTTAATTAAGAACCGAGTCCAAAGTTTGCGGGCTAACTCTCTGGGTTGCTGGACTATGTGACTCAAGTCATCGGGGTCCGGTGGCCGGACATAAGTGCCCAGAAAGTTATCTCGAAAAGCGTCTTCTAAGTCCTCCCAACTGCCAATGGAGTTCTCTGGGAGGCTATTCAACCAGTGACGTGCTGGTCCTTTTAGCTTTAGGGGGAGGTATTTGATGGCGTGGAGATAATCTCCGCGAGTCATGTGAATGTGGAGAAGAAAATCTTCAATCCATACACTGGGATCTGTCGTGCCATCGTAAGGCTCGATGTTCACGGGTTTAAACCCCTCTGGGAACTGGTACTACATTACCTCGTCGGTAAAGCACATGGGGTGTGCGGCAGCACTATATCGGGCGACATCGCGATGGAGCTCGGATGACATCTGTGTTCGGGGCTGACCCCGGGTTTGGTTATGTTTGTCGTGCCAGGCCTGATGGCCGTCATCTCGCGCTGGAGCGTGTCCTCTTGATCCATAGATTGATCTTGTCTGGCCGGCTCTATTTTCCAGGTCCTGACGTAAGTCGTACGTGTAGCCCGGATCCACTGTCTCTTTGCCTCTATGGCGAGGTGGCGCGGGCTGGTGTTCGACATAATTAGCCGCTTTGTCCCGTCCACGTGGTGGTCGGTCCTGTTGGTCAGCCTGATTGTATTTTAACGGTATTGGCTCAAGGGCCTCGTCGTCAAATTGTGGCAGTAGCCTGTGTTTTGGGTAACTCTTTGTCGGGCGCTCGAGGCCATATTCTTCGGCAGCCAGGACCTTGGTCCATCTGCCATTGAGCGTATCCTGTTCGGCTTGAAGCTACTGTTGTTTCTTTTTCAGGCTTCACGCAGTGGCGATGAGCTGTCGCTTGAAGCGTTCTTATTCGAGGGGTTCCTTTAGGACGATGAAATCTTCGTTGCCGAGGCTGACATCCTCTTCGGAGGCAGGTAAGTAGTTACTGTCTTCCGAGTCCTCGTGATTGGCATGTTCGGGGCTGTATTGACCTTCTTCCCTTTCATCCTACTCAAACACAGGCTCAACGGGGTGATCGGGATCTTTGTTGTTATCCAGAGAGTTATTATCTCTGGTGTCCATATCGCTGTCCCTTGCCCGACGCGATCGTGAGCGGCACCATTGACGCCGACGCTTTGGTGCTTCATCGACGGGCTTATCCTCGTCTGGGTTTTGAGTGCCATCGTCGTTCCTCTTCTCAGGTGTGTCCACCATGTATACGTCGTACGTAGAAGTGGCCGTCCAATGCCCCGTGACAGGCGGGTTCTGGCCTGGTTCAGCCTCGACATCGTCGTCCATGCCATCGATGTCTTCGGAGGCGTAGTCTAGCATGTCGGTTAGGTCCTCGACAGTGGCTATTAAGTGGGTGGTGGGTGGGACGTAAAATTCCCTGCTCTCAGCCCCCAGTTCGGGCTAGGCGTAGTTCGGAGGTAATACTTCCGTGATGGCGAGAGATCGCATTAGGTCCAGTGTCTCGTTTAGGAGCGAAAGCTGGACGGGCGTCTGAGGACCTGCAGAGCTAGGTCCGGTAATAACCACTTGACCAAGCTCAATGGACGTAGGCCTCGAGAGTTCGGAGTTAACGTCCAGAGGCGAGTCCGGCTTTTCGATGACGGCGTGGGTCCCGTTTGACTCCGGGCCCGCTGACAGCATGGTCACATCTGGGTCTCCGACGGGGAGCTCCGTAATGGGATAGAGTCCGACGGGGTTTATCCTCCCGTCTTCGGACGAAACGATCCGCCTCAGATCTAAGGCCGGGGCGGGCGTCGGCCCTTGAGCGGAATCTGATGGTGGATCCGACGGGCCTTCTTCATGTGGGTGAAAAGCGGCGGCCGAGGCCGAGAACCCTTTGAAGACCAAGTCTCCTCGGATATCAGCGATGTAGTTCAAGCTTCCAAACCTGATCTGATGACCAGGGGCGTAGCTATCGACCTGCTCGAGGTGACCAGTTGAGTTGGCACGCAGAGTGAAGCCGCCAAACACAAAGAGTTGACCAGGGAGAAAAGTCTCCCCGGAAACAGCATCGTCGCCGATTATAAGGCGAGCCATCGATCCTTCTGTCGAAGACATAATGGAACTCTCAGTGAAAGCACCAATGTCGGTGTCAAAACCGGCAGATCTCGGGTAGGGGGTCCCGAACTATGCGTCTGAGGATCAATGGTAATAAGGGACGATGGGGACACAATGTATACCCAGATTCGGGCCCTCTTAAGGAGGTAAAATCCTACGTCCTGCTTGATTGTATTCGATGAGTATATGGGTTACAAGAGTTGATCTACCTCGACATCGTAATGGCTAAACCCTAGCTGTCTAGCCTATGAGAATTATGATAGCCTCTACGGACTAAATCTCCTGGGTTTATATACACACCGGAGAGGCCTAGGGTTGTACAGAGTCGGTTTGTAGGGGAAGGAAATAACTTATCCCGACAGCAAACTTGCCATTCACGCATATAGGAGTCCTACCCGGACACAGGGGAAAGTCTTCTACTTTTATCTTCACGGCCCATCAGTCCGGCCCATATCAAATAGTCCGGACGCCCGAGGCCTCCCTAATCCAGGACTCCCTCAGGAGGTCCGGCGTGATGGTGGCCTCCCGGTGTCGCGGCGGTTTCACGGTGGCTCGGCGGATCAACCTGCGGCGGCAGCCGGCTTCTCCGGCATCGGCTTGTCTGCGATCGGACCATTTCGTCCTTCGTCCCATCTACTCGTCGCCCGAGCGCTACTTCCGTCGAAGGGTTGGCCCTTTCCTAGCTGTGGTCCATCGCTCGTCTCGCGCACGGTGCAACATGATTCAGCTCGTCTCACGCACAGTGCAGCAGGAGCGAGCTTGTCTCGCGCGCGGTGTTGCAGGACTGACCTCGTCCACTTCACGGTGCTGCAGGACCGAACTCATCTCGCGATCGGGGCTGCAGGACGGGTTGATGGATGCCAGTGCTGGCCGGCCTAGTGGGTCTCGACGCTGGGGGTCGCCTAGGGGTGCGAAAGGTTGGACCTTTCCGCTCGTCTCTTTGGTTGGGGTAGCGGCGGGTCTCGGGTGAGGTGGTGTCAAGGTCTTGGACGCCGGGGCGGTGGCTCTGGTGGCGGTAGCACGATGCTCTTGGGCAGTGCCCGTGGTTTTGTGCTGCCCGGTGCCCATGGCCGTGTGGGCGGCGTGGTAGCCGGGGTGTGGCGTTCGGTGACGGTGAGTGTTGGCCGGGATGAAAACTCGTTCTATCTTTGGACGGACCGGCGGTGGCGGAGCTCGTTCCCTTCTTGAAGGCGTCGCGGGTCTCACTGCCCGTCGTGCGGCTCCAGGGGAAACTCTGATCCTCGGATCGGGCAGTGGTGGCGCTCCAGTGTCGTATCCTTCCTGAAGGCGCCGCCTTGGAGTCCACGGTTCGTCGTATGCGGCTTCATCTCTTCGTGCTGATAGTGCTAGGGGTGGTGTAGCTGCACTCAACGCCTATGTATCCTGCCTTGGGTGTGTGTGGTGTTGATGTGCGTTTGTACTGGATGATGTTGATCTTTGCTTTATATATAAAGCGTGGCGGGAGCCTTTTTGGTAATCAACAAGCAAAAGATTTATCTTTTATAACCACAAACTAAAAACATATGATATATTATGACATAGATAGAGTTATGTTAAAAGCCTAGGGAACAACCCGCTAGTACATGGCAAGGAAGGATTCCAACTAATGAGAGCAAGTACAATAATATGATGTATGCGTACTGTAAGACATTAAACATTACTTCATCCGTTTCACAATGTAGTGCTAGTGCATATAGATTTTTTGAAAAGTTGAACTTCACAAACTTTGAAAGTTTGTAGAGGAAAACATATACATCTAAAATACCAAATACATATAATTATATACATCACAATATGTACTTTCATATTATATATTTTTGTATTGTAGATATAAATAGCTTTTTCCTATAAACTTGATCAAAATTTGTAAAATTTGACTTTCTAGAAAATCTGTATGCACTATATTATAAAACAAGGGTGTATATTTTTCCTTAGTTAAAGGAGAGAGAAGAGAAACAGACTACAGATTAACAAACAGCTGTAGCACGTGCTCCTAGACACTACATGGGAGAGTGAAGTAGACCATGTATCAATAAAGTAGTACATATTTATATATATCTATTGTACTTGTCGGCTGTAAATTTGGCTATAAATGACATAGTAACATCATATAACCAACAACTGACGGTACTATTAACCATGCTCTGATGGAGGCAAACAAGAGGAGAGAGGAAGGCACACCAGCTTTTCTCCTTGCATTTGTCGTTGGCAGCCTCCCAGATGCCCCTGGCGCCAGCAGGGACTCTTCTTCCTCGCCTAGCCACCCGCGTAGGCTTCCCACCCCTTTATTTTTGGTATTTTCCCCCTTGTTTTGCTTTTCTTCTTCTTTTATTTCTTGCATTTTAATTCATGAATATTTATTAAAATTAGTGAACATTTTTTAAAATCAATGGTTTTGTTTAAAACTCATGAATATTTTTAAAGTCCCTAATTAAAATTTGTGATATTTTAAAATCACATTTTTTCTTGTAAAAATCATGGTTTTTTACCTGCTGGAATCAAATCCAAAATGTGTAAGGATACCACAACCACGTACCAAACAACCCCACTCTCCTCTCAGAACAATTATCATCTTCAATAGCGACCCAACATGACATACAGATGAAAACAGAAACACCGCTAAAACATAATTAAACCCAAGCCAACATAGGTAAAAGCATAACGAAACAAACGGCCGTAATAACCCGCTAGATAAAAATGAGTTGATCCCAACAACTTGTTGCTAGAGAAAAAAGAGTCAATGCCACGAGTGAAGAATGGCGCGTGCGTTTGCCTCTGGTTATACTTGGTGTATCCAAAATGAAAATCACGTGAGGGCAATAGAACATATTGCCTGCAAAAAAAAAAGAACATATTAGAAAACTAAAGGTTAGTTTAAACAATTTTCACGGTGCCATCACAGGCTCGGTTAGAATACCTACTAGTTCCATCAGATATTTAACAAACCTCGTAGCTCGGAGCAAACAAAACCCTGATTAAGAAAGAAGCCCCCGCAAAAAAAATTAGAAAGAGAGAACTCATACGTGGTTTATATCTAGAAACTGGAAAAGCTTACAACCACAAGTTGTTGAACGAGATATGGAAATGAGCGAAACGTACGTGTTCATCTGCTAAGGTTGTTAATCTTCCCAAGACTAAGGTTAAAAAAACAATTCTTCCCAAGACTTGTAGTGTTCTCCAATACTACATCACCAGCTCACCCTGTACCTATAAATACCCGTACAGCACAAAGCTACCAAATACAAGAATCACCACTAAATAAATTAACTGGAGCAGCTAATCAACAGTCGGGGGCTTCTTCTCTCATTCGAGCCAACCATGAGCTGCAGCTCGAGCTTTGCGAAGGCCAGCAGCCTCGCCATCCTCCTCCTGCTGGCTCTCACGCTCCAGCAGCTCGAGGCAGACATGTCAATGTCGTGCTCCGGCATGCTCACCGACTTGTCTCCGTGCCTCGGGTTCCTGCAGGGCGAGGAGGACTACCCCTCGGCCGACTGCTGCGACGGCGCGTCCAGCCTCGTGGCGGCCGCGGCCACCACGGCCGACCGGCAGGAGGCGTGCGAGTGCCTCAAGTCGGCCGCGGGAGAGGGCAGCGCCGAGGTGACTGCTTCGCGGGACTTGCCGGCCGACTGCGGCCTCTCCCTGCCGTTCACTATCTCCCCCGACGTCGACTGTTCCCAGTGAGTATACTTTATAAAAAAAAACAGTAAACACGCAGGCGCTTAAAACACGCAAGCATATACTCATCCTATAAATACATGTATGTAAATTTTACCCATACGAGGCACTTTCTACGGACTGAGCCGGCAGATCTTGAGATTGACAAAGTCGCTACAGGCACCTTGTCATCGATGATATACCAAACCACTCAAAGAATAATGAGGAAAGCCTAAAATAATTTCTGTAAATATGCAAGCACATGTGTCAAGTCTAGCACTTAAACCCACATGAACTAGTTCAACCACAAGGATCATTCCTTGACAGATGAAAATTATCTATATAGTGTTTAATTTTTTTACCTATATAGAGTACTATAATTTAGACTCACATATGCGCACGTCTACCACCATCACTTGCATACAGAGTCACACAGTGATTGCTGTGAACTGGAAGAATAACCGGTGCTCTTAGCAGTTAGGTGCTACCATGGTATGAATTTTTTTTAAATAACTTTTTAATACTCATAAGACCTGTTGAATTTGTGGGAATTCAGACATGCGGACTAATCCATGGACGTTTGATGTACGACATTGAAGGACAAAAAGTGTTCGGACCATGCAGTTCAAACATTTAGAGGCATTTTGATTGGTTGTGTTGAAGATACGTAAGTGTTGCGAGCCTCGGATATTCTCTCAAGGACTAATCCTATTTTTTTATAAAAATATATTTTATTGACTCCAAAGTTACATCAAGACTATACATCATCATAGAGTTCAAAAAAAAAAGAGTTCATAACTGGGTTTGGCAGAACTAGATGCACATATGGTATTCATCATATATAAATAAAAAAAATGTAAAAAAAGTCCATTTTCCCTTTCAACAAGCATTGTGGATCAATCTTCAAACATTTACGGAAACATAAAGATGTATTTTTGTGGCCTTGTAGACAATACACACCCTTTTGAAACTTTAAAGCTTTTTTTCATATGAACATTTTTTGTGACCTTGTAGACTATGCACACCCTTTGTGTAACCAGTAGCGGGTAACCGGGCTGCGAGCCAACGACAATGTTCGATCCCCTGGGTGGTCAACCATGTGAGATATCTATGTAGGGCGGGGAGTAACCATTAAGTATATATATCATTCAAAGTGAATTTGGTCCAGGAGTAAAGATGAAAATGGGTCACGCATATGGTGGGCACAACAATTTTGTACCCATGCCCAACATGCTCAATCAAGGGTGCCAATGTCTACCGATATCTGTACCTACGGGCAAAAAAAAAGTCTACCGATATCTGTATCCACGGGCAAAAGCCTTGGTAATGCTCTACTTGGGTGCCCAAGGGGTACCAATGAGCAGCTTAGCATACATTGAAGTACATGTCACTCAATAGTATTTGGATAGAAATATGAAATTTAACTCAATTTCATGACACAGTCAAACAAAAAAGACTTCACTAAAACAAAGGACTTAATGCACATGCACATCACATAAATAGGTTTGTGACTACAATAGTTCAGGATATGCACAACGGCGGTTGTCCAACTAAAAATTGCATCATAGTATACCCCATGTGTCAGCTTGTCATGTCAGGTCCGGGTATACTTGTGGACACAAATTTGTGCCTGCCCTACACATGACTAGTCAGCTAGGGTTCCGGTACTGTCAATGGGCATAAAACATGCCCAACACATGAGGGTCGAGTGCCCATGGGTACCCATGCCCATAAAAAAATTGCCATGTAATCCCGATCATAAGAAATAAAAAAACAACACAAGAAAATTTCATGATGAACACAATAACATTTTCTGGATGCATGGCAATGAGTGAAAGAGGAATCATTTAAGGAGGGTTAACCTTTTTTCTACATTGTATGTTCTACAGGATCGACTGAAATGAAATGGACACCCCCTCATATGGCGGATCAGATGAAGACAAGGAGAAAGTATCTTGAGCCATGCCACAATGAAATAAATGATCATGTGATGTAACCATTTGATCTTATTAGCCACAAGAAAAGGAACAAAAAAAAGTAGACGATCTCTCGTGTCAATTGCGTGTGCCATTTGTTTTTAGTATTTTCTTGGTTTATGCCAATATGTAATAGTGTTGTGTGTGCTACTATTACTATACACCTTTATGAACACACTTCTAATATCAGCTTTGTGCTTTTGTTTGGGCTCATCACCATTCTTTTGCCCTTTCTGAAAGAATCCTATTACCTAAAAAAGTTGACCCTCCACGGTCAAACAAAAAATTGTTGACCCTCACTACCTCCAATTCTCTCAACATGTAGCCTTCCACCTAACCAAATGTGTGTAAGGCCCCACATGTGAAACTATTTCAGACTTAGTGCATTGCTGCCAAATCCATGATAGAGGCGCATCTGACACACGTGGTTATACGATACAAGGTTTACATCGTGGAATATCATTACAAAAACCATCTATGAAGAAGCAATATAAATACATAGGTCTCACATGAGGCAAACTCCAAATATTACATTCAAGTCACAACATAACACATCCATTACATAACAAGTTTGAGTACAGCCTGGAGCAAATGCTTGAAGAGGGTAGAATGGAAAATCAAATTGGATCCCAACCCTGAGGTCGCAGGCTACCGCCCGGGATCTCCTATCTACTCATCGTCATCGTAGTCCACATAGGATTCAAGGGGAGTGTAATCGTAGTAGTAGCAATCCTCTACAATGGTGGTTATAGTAAGGGTGAGTACATGACATACACAACAAGACTCATCAGGACCTATTCTACATATGCAACATGTTTCAAGAAAAAGGATAAAGTGGTTTAGCGGCAAACTGGTCATTGATACGTCTTCAACGTATCTATAATTTTTGATTATTTCATGCTATTATATAATCAATCTTGTATGCTTTATATGCAATTTTATATCATTTTTGGGAACTAACCTATTAGCTCAGTGCCCAGTGTCGGTTTCTGTTTTTGCCTATTTTATTATTTCGCAGAAAAATAGTACCAAGAGAAGTCCAAATACGATGAAACTTTATGGTGATTTTTTTGGACCAGAAGGGACCCGAGAAGCTTCGGGAGGAGGCCAAAAGACGCATGAGAGAGCCACAATTTCACACGGCGCGCTCCCAGGGGGAGCCACCTGAGCTTGTAGAGCCCACGTAACTCCGTTTGACCTAATTCCACTTCTATAAATTCCCATAAATCCCAAAACCACCAGAGAGAGCCCCTGAATAATTATTCCGCCGCCGCAAGCTTCTGTTCTTCCGTAATCCCATTTGGAGACCTTTTTCGGTACTCTGCCGGAGGGGGTATCAATCACGGAGGGCTTCTATATCAACCTTGTTGCACCTCCGATGATGTGTGATTAGTTTACCACGGACCTACGGCTCCATAGTGATTATCTAGATGACTTCTTTTCTCTCTTTGATCTTCAATACAATGTTCTCCTCGGAGTTCTAATCAATGTAATATTCTTTTGCGGTGTTTTTCTTGGGATACGATGAATTGTGGTTTATGATCAGATTATTCATTGAAATTAACTGAGTCCTTTCTAAACTTGATTTTTATAGCTATGTAATGCTTTCCGATCTATGGGTTTTCTTTGGCCAAGTTGTTTTGTAGATCTTCAATGGAAGTGGTGCATAGTAGTAGGTTCAATCTTGTGGTGTCCTCACCAAGTGACAGAAGGGGTAGCGAGGCATGTATTGTATTGTTGCTACTAAGGAGAAAACGATGGGGTTTAATCATATTACTTGATTTCATTCTGTCTACATTACGTCATCTTGCTTAAAGCGTTACTCTGTTTGTCATGAACATAATACCATAGATGCATGCTGGATAGCGGTCGACTGGTGGAGTAATAGTAGTAGATGCAGGACGAAGCCGGTCTACTTGTCACGAACGTAATGCCTATGTACAGGATCATGCCATGAATAACGTCATAACTATGTGTTTTTCTATCAATTGGCCAACAGTAATTTGTCTACCCACCGTATGCATTTTATGAGAGAGAATCCTCTAGTGAAAACTATGGCCCCCGAATCTATTTTAATCATATTACAAAAATCAAAAATACCCTGCTTCAATTTCAATACTTTTATTTTACTTTGCAATTTATCTATCTACTACTATTAGATTTAATCCTTGTAATTAACGAGTGACAAGCATTAAGCATAGCAAAGTCATAGCAACATCAATCTTAGAATATAGTGGATACTAGGCATCAAGCCCTAACAAAAGTAACTCGATTACATGATAAATCTCATCCAACCCATCACCGTCCAGCAAGCCCATGAAAGAATTACTCACTCCCGGCGGTGGGCATCATGAAATTGGTAATAATTATGAAAGTGGATTTGGAGAGGTCATGACTTTATTTAGTGATGATTCCACTATTTCCGAAGAGGTCTCAATTGATTATGAGAACAAAGTTGCTATCTATGATGATTATTGTGATGACATGTATTCTATAAAGAATAGCGATAACCATGAAACTTGTCATCATTATTTTAATACTCAATATGATTATGCCAATCAAGTATCACATGATAGTTTTATTTCATTGAATTTGCTCCCACTACTATTCATAAGAATAAATTTGCTTATGTGGAGAGTAATAAAATTTCTATGCTTGTGGATCATGAAAAGAATGCTTTATGTGATAGCTATATTGTTGAATTTATTCATGATGCTACTGAAAATTATTATGAGATAGGAACATATGCTTTTATATATTGCAATAATATCAAGTTTCCTCTCTATGTGTTGAAAATCTTGAAGTTTTGCTGGTTTTGCCTTCCTATGCTAGTTGATTCTTGCTCCTATAAGTTGTTCGCTCACAAAATCCCTATGCATAGGAAGTGGGTTAGGCTTAAATGTGCTAGTCATATGCTTCATGATCCTCTCTTTGTGTTTCAATTCTTATCTTTTATGTGAGCATCATTGAAAGCATCATGCCTAGCTAAAAAGGCATTAAAGAAAAGCGCTTGTTGGGAGACAACCCAACATTTACCCCTACTGTTTTTGTGTGTTCACATGATTAGGATACTGTAGTAATCATGTTTTATAGCATTCGTTTCAATAAAGTGCCAAGTAAAGCCTTTAGGATAGTGTGGAAGATAGTTGACTTGACTCTGTGAAAAAACAGAAACTTTTGCACTCAGTTCTAGAATTTTGTAAATTCACAGAAACGTGCTTTTGCTTTGAATTTTTTACACATGATTTATATACAAATTGCCCATGTTTTCCTAATTTTTAAGAATTTTTGGAGTTATAGAAGTTTGGCTTAAGTCCAGATTACTATAGACTGTTTTGTTTTTGACATTTTCTCCCTTCGAAAATTTCTGAAATTTTTAGTAACTCAACAAAATCGATAGGAACCACTCCTACAAGTGTCTAGATGCTATATCAAGCACCAAAACTAGTTTGAACCATATAAATTTGACATGCAAGCTCAAGAACATGGTCACCAACAGTAGCTAAATGTGCAAATAATAAACCACTAGAACAAAAACTAACTGGACCAACGGTGGAGTTACATACCGATGAGTAATCCCCCAAAATAGTTTCGGAAACGGATTTCCGAGAAAGGAGATCGAAAATGGCATCAAGATGAGCAAGAACACAAGTTTGAGCAAGAGGATGGTTTTTTCTGGAGGAAGAAGAAGTGCGTGGGTGGCAACAATAAGTGAGGGTGTCTATGTGGGCCCCACAAGCCTGCTAGGCGCGCCCAGGGGGTGGGTGTGCCCTGTGAGCTTGTGGCTCATAGGTGCACCCCCCTGGGGTGTGTTCAGTACAATTTTTTTTCAAATAATACAAAAAATTCATATTAAATTTTCAGAGCATTTGGAGAACTTTTATTTCCTGGTCATTTTTTATTGCACCGATAATTCAGAAAACAACATATCAGGGTATTTCTACATTATTAAATATAAATAACAGAAAGTAAAAAGTGGGTACAGAAAGTTGTGTTTACTAAATTCATCCATCACATGCCCGTCAAAAAGGAATCCATTAATAAGGTTGATCAAGTCTTATTAACAAACTTCTTCCGAATGACATGAAACCAGAGAATCTTCGTATAACACTAGGTTACCTCAACAAGGATATGCATGTCCCCAACAGTAAGAATATCATATTTATTTTTGACAGTAGGAATAGGGAATTCAAAACCTCCAATAGTGATTGTTGCAAATTTTCCAATAGAGTTAATAGTATTCACTTGAGATTGCTTCCGCGGAAAGTGTACCGTATGTTCATTATCATTAACATGAAAAGTGACATCCTTTGTTGCAATCAATAATAGCCCCTGCAGTATTCAAAAAAGGCCTACCATGGATAATCTGCATAATATCGTCCTCAGGTATATCAAGAATAACAAAGTCCGTTAAAATGGTAACATTTGCAACTACAACATGCACATCCTCACAAATACGATGGGTATAGCAGTTGATTTATCAGCCATTTGCAAAGAGATTTCAGTTGGTGTCAACTTATTCAAGTCAAGTCTTTGATACAAAGAGAAAGTCATAACACTAACACCGACTCCTAGATCACATAAAGCAGGTATAACATAGTTTCTTTTAATGGAGCATGGTATAGTTGGTATTCCTGGATCTCCTAGTTTCTTAGATATTCCACCCTTAAATGTATAATTAGCAAGCATGGTGGAAATTTCAGCTTATGGTATCTTTATTTTATTTGTAAAAATTTCTTTCATATACTTAGCATAAGGAGACATTTTCAAAATATCGGTTAAACACAAGTGCAAAAAGACAGGTCTAAGCATTTCAACAAAGCACTCAAATTCTTCATCATCCTTATTCGTTGAAGCTTTAGGAGGAAAAGGCATGAGTTTCTGAACCCATGGTTCTCTTTCTTTACCATGTTTCGTAGCAATGAAGTCTCTTTTTGTGACGCCCGGGTAATTAAGCTACAGTAAACCTCTGTTAATGATGCCACGTCACGATGGTTACTGTTGCTAATCTCGTGTTAGTTCGAAATCGATTCAAATTCAAATTCAAAATCAAGTCAAACGGTAAATTTTTCAAACATTAAAACTAAAATGTTCAAAATGGGACAAATAAATCCTATGTCATAATGGTGGAGGAACCACATTTTTGTAAAAAGATTGAAAGCACTAAAATGATTTAAACAGTAGCAAAACAACTATTTGAACGACTTTGGTAGTTTATAAAATACTAAACTATTTTATATCGGGGTAAAACTTTTTATAGTAGTGAATTGTTCTGAAACATTATTTTAGGGGCTATAGATATATTTTACTAAATTAAAATTAATGTGTATCTAAAATAAAACAGAAAAGAAAAATATGAAAAGAAAAGAAAAAGGAATAAAACAAACCCCCCCCCACTAGGCCACGGCCCAGCAGGCCACCAAGCCGTCAGGCCGGCCCACCCGCTCGCCTCTGGCCTACTTAGGCCGGCCTCCCCCCACTTCCTTATACCCACTCCCCCCGTAACCTAATCCACCCATCGACACCCACTCCCCCATGTTCCCCTCGCACTCCCTCCTCCTCCCCGATCCATCTGGATCGGGGGAACGAATCACCGACCCCACCGCTCGACGCCCTGGTCGCCCGGCCACCTCGCCGGCGCCGCGGCTGCCTCGCCGGCGCCTCCTCCCCGACAGTCTGCCTCCTCTCCGTCGGGTCGTCGCCGTCGTCCTCCCCAACCACCATTGCCCCGAACCCTATGAACCCCCCGTGAGCCCCGTTCTTCTCCTCTGCCTCATCCCGCGCACGCGCTTGCCAGCGACATCGCGCCCGCACGCGCTGCGCCGTGGCTGGCTCCCTGCTCCTGGCCGCGCCGAACCGCGCACGGCCACGCCCCTCCCTCCGTCCTCCCGCGCGCGCTGCCGCTGCGGCCGTCTCTGCTCGCCCGCGCTTCGGCTCCCTCCGCCTCCCAGCTGCGTCGCCTGCCCCGCACCCCCCTGTCCGCCGCGTGCGCCCGCGCCTCCTGCTGCCGCACTCGCCAGTCGGGCCTCCCGCGCACAAGCTCGCCGCCGTGCCTGCTTCCCCCCATAGCGCTCGTTGCCTGCCGCTGCACGCCGTTCCCCGCGCCCGCTGCCGCCTCTCCACGGGCTACGGCCACCACGCCGCCCCTGCTCCCCTCGCCCCGCTCCATTCCCACCTCCGCCGCCTCCCCTGGCCGGTGCCTTGGCCGCCGGCGCCTAGCCGCGTCGATGGCCACGCCTGCGTCTGCGCCATTCGGGCATCACCCGCAACGCCCGCTGCGCCCGTTCGGGCTATGCCCGCTCCTGCAACCGCTAAGGCCCTGGGGCCTTTGACAAGTGGGGCCATCCCCAGAACGTTTAAAACAAATGGAAATCAAAATAATAATAATAATAAAATAAATGAATAATAATTTAATTAGTTAATTAATTAAAGAATTATTTACTTAATTAATTTTGATTAATTAAACTAAACAACTAATTAAACTAATTAATCATGATTAGTTAGTCTAGTCAATGACAAACGGGACCCACACGTCAGTTTGACCAGTCAACACCCCTGTTGACTGTTGACATCATGCTGACGTCAGCATGCACTGTTCTGGATAATGTTGAATTAAATTAATTAAATAAATTCTAAAAATGATTTAAAACTTTAGAAAATCATATAAAATAAACCGTAGCTCAGATGAAAATACTTTCTACATGAAAGTTGCTCAGAACGACGAGACGCATTCGGATACGCAGCCCGTTTGTCCGCCACACATCCCTAACCTATCGAACTCGCAACTTTCCCCCTCCGGTTCATTTGTCCGAAAATGCGAAACACCGGGAATACTTTCCCGGATGTTTCCCCCCTTCGCCGGTATCACCTACTACCGCGATTGGGCATACCTAGCATCACACTTTGTCATGTCATGCATTGTCATGCATTTGTTTGCATTGTATTTATTGTTTCTTCCCCCTCTTCTCTTGGTAGACACCGAGACCGACGCCGCTGCTACCCAGTACGACTACGGTGTTGACGACCCCTCCTTCTTGGCTGAGCTTCCAGGCAAGCCCCCCTTTGATCACCAGATATCGCCTATTCTTCTCTATACTGCTTGCATTAGAGTAGTGTAGCATGTTACTGCTTTCCGTTAATCCTATTCTGCTGCATAGCCTGGCCTTGCTACTACTATTGTTACCTTTACCTGCAATCCTACATGCTTAGTATAGGATGCTAGTATTTCCATCTGTGGCCCTACATTCTTGTCCGTCTGCCTTGCTATACTATCGGGCCGTGATCACTCGGGAAGTGATCATGGGTATATACTTATATACTTTACATGATACATGTGGTTTCTAAAGTCGGGTCGGCTCGTAGGAGTACCCGCGAGTGGATCTTTGTGGCAGAGCGACAGGGCAGGTTGAGACCACCTAGGCGAGAGGTGGGCCTGGCCCTGGTCGGCGTTCGCGGTTATTTTAAAATAACACGTTTAACGAGTTCTTGGTATTTGATCTGAGTCTGGCCACTGGCCTATACGCACTAACCAACTACGCGGGAACAGTTATGGGCACTCGGCGTCGTGGTATCAGCCGAAGCCTTCGTGACGTCAGCGACTGAGCGGCGCGCGCCGGATTGGAATGTAAGCCTGCTCTTGTATTAAGGGGGCTAGTTCTGCTTCCGGCCGCGTTCGCAACGTGCAGGTGTGCAAAGGGCGATGGGCCCAGACCCCTGCGCCATAGGATTTAGACCGGCGTGCTGACCTCTCTGTTGTGCCTAGGTAGGGCTGCGACGTGTTGATCTTACGAGGCCGGGCATGACCCAGGAAAGTGCATCCGGCCAAATGGGATCGAGCGTGTTGGGTTATGTGGTGCAACCCTGCAGGGAAGTTTATCTATTCGAATAGCCGTGTCCCTCGGTAAAAGGACGACCCGGAGTTGTACCTTGACCTTATGACAACTAGAACCGGATACTTAATAAAACACACCCTTCCAAGTGCCAGATACAACCCGGTGATCGCTTTCTCACAGGTCGACCAGGAGAGGATCGTCGGGTAGGATTATGCTATGCGATGCTACTTGGAGAACTTCAATCTACTCTCTTCTACATGCTGCAAGATGGAGGCTGCCAGAAGCTTAGTCTTCGATAGGACTAGCTATCCCCCTCTTATTCTGGCATTCTGCAGTTCAGTCCACCGATATTGCCTCTTTACACATATACCCATGCATATGTAGTGTAGATCCTTGCTTGCGAGTACTTTGGATGAGTACTCACGGTTGCTTTTCTCCCTCTTTTCCCCCTTTCCCTTCTACCTGGTTGTCGCAACCAGATGCTGGAGCCCAGGAGCCAGACGCCACCGTCGACGACGACTCATACTACACCGGAGGTGCCTACTACTACGTGCAGGCCACTGACGACGACCAGGAGTAGTTTAGGAGGATCCCAGGCAGGAGGCCTGTGCCTCTTTCGATCTGTATCCAAGTTTGTGCTAGCCATCTTATGGCAACTTGTTTACTTATGTCTGTACTCAGATATTGTTGCTTCCGCTGACTCGTCTATGATCGAGCACTTGTATTCGAGCCCTCGAGGCCCCTGGCTTGTATTATGATGCTTGTATGACTTATTTTATTTTTAGAGTTGTGTTGTGATAACTTCCCGTGAGTCTCTGATCTTGATCGTACACGTTTGCGTGTATGATTAGTGTACGATTGAATCGGGGGCGTCACAAGTTGGTATCAAAGCCGACTTCCTGTAGGGATCCCCCTTCCAACTCCTTGGCCGGAGTTGAGTCTAGTCATTGCTAAAACTTTTACTAACATGGCTGTGTGGCTTACGGGCCCACGTCGCCATTGGGTGGTAGTAGGATCTTTTACTTCTCGATCTATACTGTGGGACTCTGATCTCTCTTCTATTCGGGTTAAATGATTTTAGTAACTCTGACAGGTTCTCGTAACTACTTCCTCCCAGAGAGCCCCTTATTACAGATGATCACCTGCTGTGCCAGAAGATTCCGAAGATACTCTCCGATGTTTTCCCGAGACCCTGTTGCCCTTTGCCGTTGCAATCCCTACCGCCGATAAATCATTATGGATAACTACATGCATTTGTCGTTCATACCTTCATCCCCAATTGCTCTTGTTATTACAAGATTCCCTGAAACATTCCAATATCTCGTGAATCCATTATGCCTGCTGCCTTGCAGCTCCATTTCTGCTTTAATACATATATGGATAATTCATTGCACTTGCTGAGTATTCGCTCATCCCTAGTTGTTCATGTGTTTCACAAAAGTCCTTGAAATACCATTTGATTTTCTGAAAATCCTCAGCAGCCCATTGCTCTTAATTTCCTTGCCTTCCTTCATTATGGTTAATTCCATACTTCTAGTAATCTCCATTTACATCCTTTGTCACTATCATTTCGAGTCACTTGATTCAATATGTTGCGAATGATCGCAATCCTCAATCAGATCCTAGAATTCATCCTTACGGCTCAGACGTCATTTTGAACATGAGCTGGTCCTCGACCAATCAAGTTGTCGTCGATTGTACCCCTAAGTCTATTCAACTTATCCATTCTTAATCAGACCATTGGCTTCTGATCCCTTGATTTGGAAATGATAATTCCTTTGCGGTTGGGCTTTGGATTAGTCAGTTGTTTCTATAATCCGATGCCCTTTCGTTCCTTCTTCCTCAGATAGAGTACCGATACTCGCATCAGCTCCATTGTAGACCACAAGACCCCTTGTTGGATTATTATCCAACAGTATCCTTCATATTCTGTGAGCCTTTCCATGGGTATATAATGCCTTGGGTAATTTGTATCCTCTGCTTTGATAACCATACTCTACTTTCGAGCTTGTATTATTTACTCCGAAGTTTGTGGTATATGTTCCTAAGATGCCCCGATGGGTTGAACCAATGCCTTCCCTAATCTATGGGAACCCGAAAGATTTCACCGGTCATACTTATCTGGTATTGCACCAAGTAAAACTTTCAACAACTAATGTCATTTTCGAAATACAAGGAGGTGAATGGAAGGTTATGCATTGAGGAAGTGGGAGTCGACCTTGAACCTTTGTGTTCATGCCCATGGACACGATGTAGATCCTATCATGGAAGCTTCTTGTAATAATAACTATTTCCTTGATATAATATCCTTGGTATCGGTGAATTGATCCTTTGCAATCGTGGTTCCGACCATATGTTCTTCTTTGATCCCATTTCTCGGGCAAGTTTAAGCACTTGACTTCTGTGGATCAATACACCTGTCCAACCTTTACTTTGATCTTTCGTCGAGTATTACACCCTGGTATCTTGAGATCATCACGGGACTGCATAACTTTTTATGAGTTCTCCATCAAGTACTACATTCTCATCGAGTCCAATTTTTCACGGGCTTTGAGTTATTAAATACTCAAAGACACCGATAACTAAACCGAGTCCGCACTACGGTTGAACAACTTTTAGTAATCTTCTTTACTTACGAGTTTGTACCCGATGACGTCATTCCTAGCCTGTTCGGCTACGTCATTACCGTGCTAATTTTAATTGTGCTACTTGGTCCTTCTTCCCGGAGCACAAATTTCGACGGTGAGCTAATCTTACGTCAATCTCCCTCGTCATATCATTTCGCCTTGAATTGCAAACTTGATTTCGAGTTTGTGTCGTACCCATGGTTCCAGTAACCTTTTGCTACGCCATTCCCTTGGTGTGATGTCGTCGCCGATCGATTACATCTTCTTGAAACCTCTCGATAAATGTGTCGTGATCATCGTCAACATTTTAACTTGTTCCGAGACATACATTGAGTTCTCGATGAGAAATTCCATGCTTGCCCCCTCGATGATTTGTGTTAACATCGACAACATTCTTGATTTCCCTCTCAACACAAACTTGTTCATGTTTTGTGTTATACATTGAGATCCTTGCTACCCAGCATTTGTTCTTGTTTACCTTGGAAGTATTACCATCTTTTATGTCAAGAAAGTCGTGAGAATTTCACCACCTCTTAAGAGGTCTTGATACAGGTGATACTTCTTGCCATATCCGTTCATTCCTTGGTCCCCGCGTTGTTTCTAACCGGAAAACCGACAATTGAACTATGATGTGCGACTTCAAAACTCCTAGCAACCCTATTGCTTTGAAGTGAATGGTCGATTGATTCTGTTTCATTAAGTCGCCGTTCTAACATTTATCGTGCAACCCATCCCATATTTCGGGTGCACCTGTTAACCAATGTTTAATTGTGGATGTTTTTCTCGAACATACATCATTATATCATTTGATCTGACAATTGTTATCTCCTTGTTCACATAATTGTGGAGATCCCTCTTTTGTTAATCTCGATAAATTGTCGTTGAGTCCATCAGCCACATCCTCTTCCTCTCCCTGGTTACTGATGAACTCTTGTTTTGGAACTCGCTTCCATAGTTCATTTCCCCGAGAATCTTACGATGTCATCTCGACAATTTGTGTCACACCTTTCTATTCTCAGGCATCCTGACTCTGAGGTATCCTGACACCAATCAGATCTGAATCTCGGTCAGATATGATGGTTGGAACATATTTCCAAGAATTATAACATTGGTCTTTAGGTGACCCAGTAAGGTGATGTCGTGCCTAGCACACCTGGCCCGAGGCCCTATTGTTATAGATTCCTTTTCAGCAAGGTTATCCATTCTCCATGAGGAAATTGTAAGACTTATTCTATAAGTTGTTTCCGATGGATCCTTTGTATCCAAAGTCTGACCTTTGCTTGAAGACCATGTCTATGCTATCTCGAAGCATGTTTGTGGTACTCTGAATTTCAACAAGAAAATTTGAAGCCCAATGCTAAATGTTTCTTGCTCAATTATCCAAACACCGTTGTATGGGTAATGTCATGAAACTTCTTTTCCCTTACCTAAAGGGTTTTCTACATTATATCCTGTCATGGATATCATGCTCTGCTTGTCCTTGGGAAGGATATACCCCTGAAATATGTGTTTTAACACATTTTCCTTTCCATTGTTCTGTTTAATCTGATAATCACATTTTCCTTTCCATTGTTTGGATTAACGTTTCTTGTAATCTAACTTAGCTGAGCAGTGATAATTCCCTGCTTAGGGAAGCACCTCGTTGTACCACTCTGTCAGTAAGACCCTGTTACTATTGTTGATGACATTCCGGTAACCACCGATGGACGAGAACCTTGCCTATTGGTCCGCCTCGTTTCAACGAGCAGGAAAATGGTTCTCTTCGTCCCTCGCCCTTGGTACCAACGTTGTTGCCAACATAACTGGCAGGCTACCCTCTGATATGCCTTGCTATCGTGACCGTGGAAGATGTCAGCCCCCTTTCTACTTTTAATCCACATGGTGGGCCCATAACCCACAGTTCCACAGGATCGAAACCTGACTCTCCTTTAGACCCTATTGCCAAAGATATTCCTTGAGCTTGACTTCGTATGTAATTCACGGCCACCTGCCTAGTAATCTATTCTGGTATCAGACGCAATACTTATTCCCATTGCTCTGAAACCCTTTCACATTTCGTATCAGGCACCGAACGATTGCCTATGCGCTTGAAACTTCTATGGTGCACCTTCTTATTTTGCTCTCAATAATTTCTTAAGTTTCAACTCGAGAGTTACTTTCCGCCACCTTCCTTATTATTATCTACCAGATAAGCAACCTTGTAGAGGTCTGTCCTTTTGAAGCTACCCCTTATCCTTTTCGTAAGTACGATGAAGATCCCGAAGGAAGGACGACAACTTCATCATGATGCATTGGAATAAAGAATTGAAGACATCAACGAAAGGGATTAACTTCTTCGAGAAGATCCGTTAGAATATCGTAACCAGAACTTCCCCCCTTACTCCCCTCTAAAATCTCGGGACGAGATTTCTTGTAGTGGAGGAGAATTGTGACGCCCGGGTAGTTAAGCTACAGTAAACCTCTGTTAATGATGCCACATCACGATGGTTATTGTTGCTAATCTCGTGTTAGTTCGAAACCGATTCAAATTCAAATTCAAAATCAAGTCAAACGGTAATTTTTTCAAGCGCTAAGACTAAAATGTTCAAAATGGGACAAATAAATCCTAAGTCATAATGGTGGAGGAACCACTTTTTTGTAAAAAGATTGAAAGCACTAAAATGATTTAAACAGTAGCAAAACAACTATTTGAACGACTTTGGTATTTTATAAAATACTAAACTATTTTATATCAGGGTAAAACTTTTTATAGTAGTGGATTGTTCTGAAACATTATTTTAGGGGCTATAGATATATTTTACTAAATTAAAATTAATGTGTAACTAAAATAAAACAGAAAAGAAAAATATGAAAAGAAAAGAAAAAGGAATAAAACAACCCCCCCCCACTAGGCCACGGCCCAGCAGGCCACCAAGCCGTCAGGCCGGCCCACCCGCGCGCCTCTGGCCTACTTAGGCCGGCCTCCCCCCACTTCCTTATACCCACTCCCCCCCGTAACCTAATCCACCCACCGACACCCACTCCCCCACGTTCCCCTCGCACTCCCTCCTCCTCCCCGATCCAGATCTGGATCGGGGGAACGAATCGCCGACCCCGCCGCTCGATGCCCTGGTCGCCCGGCCACCTCGCCGCCGCCGCGGCTGCCTCGCCGGCGCCTCCTCCCCGACGGTCTGCCTCCTCTCCGTCGGGTCGTCGTCGTCGTCGTCCCCAACCACCATTGCCCCGAACCCTATGAACCCCCCATGAGCCCCCGTTCTTCTCCTCTGCCTCGCCCCGCGCACGCGCTTGCCAGTGACATCGCGCCCGCACGCGCTGCGCCCGCGCCGTGGCCGGCTCCCTGCTCCTGGCCGCGCCGAACCACGCATGGCCACGCCCCTCCCTCCGTCCTCCCGCGCGCGCTGCCGCTGCGGCCATCTCTGCTCGCCCGCGCTCCGGCTCCCTTCGCCTCCCAGCTGCGTCGCCTGCCCCGCACCCCCCCTGTCCGGCGCGTGCGCCCGCGCCTCCTGCTGCCGCACTCGCCAGTCGGGCCTCCCGCGCACAACCTCGCCGCCGCGCCTGCTTCCCCCCATAGCGCTCGTTGCCTGCCGCTGCACGCCGTTCCCCGCGCCTGCGGTCGCCTCTCCACGGGCCACGACCACCATGCCGGCCCTGCTCCCCTCGCCCCGCTCCATTCCCACCTCGGCCGCCTCCCTTGGCCGGTGCCTTGGCCGCCGACGCCTAGCCGCGTCGATGGCCATGCCTGCGCCTGCGCCCTTCGGGCAGCACCCGCAATGCCCGCTGCGCCCGTTCGGGCTATGCCCGCTCCCGCAACCGCTAAGGCCCTGGGCCTTTGACAAGTGGGGCCATCCCCAGAACGTTTAAAAAAATGGAAATAAATAATAATAATAATAAAATAAATGAATAATACTTTAATTAGTTAATTAATTAATTAAATAATTAATTAACTTAATTAATTTTGATTAATTAAACTAAATAACTAATTAAACTAATTAATCATGATTAGTTAGTCTAGTCAATGACAAACGGGACCCACGTCAGTTTGACCAGTCAAGACCCCTGTTGACTGCTGACGTCAGCATGCACTGTTCTGGATAATGTTGAATTAAATTAATTAAATAAACTCTAAAAATGATTTAAAACTTTAGAAATCATATAAAATAAACCGTAGCTCAGATGAAAATACTTTCTACATGAAAGTTGCTCAGAACGACGAGACGAATTCGGATACGCAGCCCGTTTGTCCGCCACACATCCCTAACCTATCGAACTCGCAACTTTCCCCCTCCGGTTCATCTGTCCGAAAACGCGAAACACCTGGAATACTTTCCCGGATGTTTCCCCCCTTCGCCGGTATCACCTACTACCGCGATTGGGCACACCTAGCATCACGCTTTGTCATGTCATGCATCGTCATGCATTTGTTTGCATTGTATTTATTGTTTCTTCCCCCTCTTCTCTCGCTAGACACCGAGACCGACGCCGCTGCTACCCAGTACGACTACGGTGTTGACGACCCCTCCTTCTCGGCTCAGCTTCCAGGCAAGCCCCCCCTTGATCACCAGATATCGCCTATTCTTCTCTATACTACTTGCATTAGAGTAGTGTAGCATGTTACTGCTTTCCGTTAATCATATTCTGCTGTATAGCCCGTCCTTGCTACTACTATTGTTACCTTTACCTGCAATCCTACATGCTTAGTATAGGATGCTAGTATTTCCATCTGTGGCCCTACATTCTTGTCCGTCTGCCTTGCTATACTATTGGGCCGTGATCACTCGGGAGGTGATCACGGGTATATACTTATATACTTTACATGATACCTGTGGTGACTAAAGTCGGGTCGGCTCGTAGGAGTACCCGCGAGTGGATCTTTGTGGCGGAGCTACAGGGCAGGTTGAGACCAACTAGGCGAGGTGGGCCTGGCCCTGGTCGGCGTTCGCGGTTACTTTAAAATAACACGTTTAACGAGTTCTTGGTATTTGATCTGAGTCTGGCTACTGGCCTATACGCACTAACCAACTACGCGGGAACAGTTATGGGCACTCGGCGTCGTGGTATCAGCCGAAGCCTTCGTGACGTCAGCGACTGAGTGGCGCGCGCCGGATTGGAACGTAAGCCTGCACTTGTATTAAGGGGGCTAGTTCTGCTTCCGGCCGTGTTCGCAACGTGCAGGTGTGCAAAGGGCGATGGGCCCAGACCCCTGCGCCATAGGATTTAGACCGGCGTGCTGACCTCTCTGTTGTGCCTAGGTAGGGCTGCGACGTGTTGATCTTACGAGGCCGGGCATGACCCAGGAAAGTGTGTCCGGCCAAATGGGATCGAGCGTGTTGGGTTATGTGGTGCACCCCTGCAGGGAAGTTTATCTATTCGAATAGCCGTGTCCCTCGGTAAAAGGACGACCCGGAGTTGTACCTTGACCTTATGACAACTAGAACCGGATACTGAATAAAACACACCCTTCCAAGTGCCAGATACAACCCGGTGATAGCTCTCTCATAGGTCGACGAGGAGAGGATCGTCGGGTAGTGTCGTTGAATTGTCACGGCAGATGTCCTTAGCGTGAGGACTTAGTCGTGAGGCCAGCGCATCTATGTAGTAGCTTGAGAGGGGTTGATTGGGATGAGAGACGCAGGGCGGATCAACGCACAAGACAAGGGTTTAGACAGCTTCGGGCCCCGGGAAACATCATCCGGTAATAGCCCTACCTGCTGTTTGTGGCTAGATCTCATTATACTCATGAGAGAATCGCCGGTAAGCCGGCTCTTTGTGTCTAACCCTAGATATTGTTTCTTGTTGCTTGTCCCTCTTTGGGGTGCCCTGCCCCTCCTTATATAAGTTAGGGGGGCGGGTTACATGTGGAGTCCTAGTAGGACTAGGACTAGTCTATCTTCTCTTACAAGTTAATTACAAGTCCGGGTCTTGCTTCCTCGTCAAGGAAATATTCGTCATCCCTTTCTTCTTAAGCCGGCCCATCATAAACGTGAGCCGGCCTTCTAGGCCTTGGGCCTTGTTGTCCATCTGACCCGCCCGCCGGGTTACTAATGAGTCGCCAAGATCGGGCAGGTTATCTGTGAATCGCCAAGCTCCGGGCGGGTCACCAGTGAGTCGCCAATTCCGGCCGGGTCATACCATGGGGTAGATCCCCGACATTAGCCCCTAGTTTGATTTGGATTCATCCATGTTAAACTGATCCTGTAAAATAAACACGAGAACAAACTTGATACGTTGTGCTCCAGATTAAATTTTTGTAAGCCGGCACCTGATCATCTTTAAATCCTTGTCATTTCCTTCTTGATACATGCCCATGAACTCGTCACAAATCTCCTTTAGTAGATATGTTCAAACTTTGTGAATGCAAAAAATCCAGATACTTCTTTTAAGAAATCCGGGTCAATAGGCCAGCTTCAGAGTCAATTTGCTGGCATTGGTCTCTTGTAGAGAAATATTGTAAGAAATAATCCACTTGAATCGGCTTCCAAAGCACCGGCTTAAAATATATTGGTCTTGAAATACTCATTTGACTTTCAGCCGGCTTGAAGAGGTAAAACTTGCCGGTTTATCATAACCAAAATTGCCGGCTTGTAAATATTGATTGCACCGGGTCATAACTGTTGCCGACGCCGGGTCATAATTATTGGTGACACCGGATCATGATTGTTGCAAACACCGGGTCAATCTGATCTACTCAAAACTGAGAATTTGAAGATTTTTTTCTCCCTTATATGCATATCACCTGTAGCCCCCAAGTCTTAAGAGGAGAAAATAGTGATAACTTAAGACTTGCTTCAATATAAGTGTTGCAACCTTGAAGAAAACCGGGTTATTCATCTCAATCATTAGTCATAAACTGAATATTCCACATATGTAGCCCCCAAGTGCCGGGTTGTCATGCTTGCAGCAACCTGGGACTTGTAATTGCCTTATGCTCATAAAAACTTCCACCAGTGTAGCCCCCAAGGGCTGGGTCATTAAGATATTACCGAGCTGGGACTTTGTATATGATTCATTGATAATAACAACATATGATGTAATCTCCACCATGGGGCTTGAACCCACGTCCACAAGGTTAAGAACTTTGTACTCTACCAACTGAGTAATGGATCTTTCAATATAATAGATTAAAGCTTGTGTACCTTGAATTTTCGACAGGAGCAATTGGTAGCCCCAAGGGCCGGCTCATTTAGAATGTGATGAGTCGGGTCTTCAATAAGTTGAGCAAAAAATGACTTTGCATTAGCCCCCAAGTGCCATGGTGCATGCTGGCAGTGACATGGGACTTTGCATATTTGATGTAATATCAATTTGAATAATGTAGCCCCCAAGTGCCGGGTTGTAAGCCTGCAGCGACTCGGGACTATTCCTTTCATTGTAGAATAAATCATATCCATTGATAAAAATAATAGCCGTTGCGCTAAAGCGACTTTGAAAACCTCAATCATAACACTGGTTATTGATAATCACAATAGAAATCCAGCCATGATGGCTATTCAAGATCTGGCGGCTCTTGGCCGATGACGACTTAATGCGCATTCCTTATAAGCCGGAATTTTTGTAATCCGGTGGCCTATAACCCTTGAGAAAATCAATAATTGATAACCCTTTTGAAACACTAATTTCAGTGATGAGCTTGGACTGAAGCATTGATATAAGTCATAGTTCTGCAAATCCTGCACAGAGTTTAAACAACATATGCCCTGGCGACTTAACGTCAAGAGCCAGGGCGGGTAACCACCCAAATGTAGTCTTACCCTGCACACAAGTAGATCACAAGAACCCTTGGAGGTTTACCGCAGGGCGGGTCATAATATCTCATATATAACCACTGTGATATTGAATTTGTACTGCCGGTTTACATGACCTGTGCAGTAAGGGCGATAACCCAATCCTTAGAAGCCAATGCTTCCACATAGATGATGATTGTCATAAGCTGGCGATTTATCATTGAAAAATCAAGCCGGGTTAAATAGCAACCACTCATATACACTTTACATATGAAAAAGAGCTTCAAATAAAATCCAAAAATTGTTTGCAAAAAAAGACTTCAAAAATTTTGAAGCTTCTGATTCGAATACGATCAGAAAACCGTCCCAAAGGGGTTAAGCTAAGATTCGAATACGATCATATAGCCCCCAGTGGCTTTGGCGTTGCCGATCAAGAGGGTACCGACAGCTATGTTCTCTTTGGTTCGAATACGACCTATGTTTGAACAGGAAGCCCCCAAATGACCTTGAGAGTTGTTTAACGACGCTGATTCGAATACGATCCACGTCGGTTCTCAAAAGGGGTTGAGCTATGGTTCGAATATGACCAAGAAACTGCCCAATGAGCTCGGCAGTGTGCCGATCAAAAGGGTATCGACAGCTATGTTCTCTTTGGTTCGAATACGACCTATGTTTGAACAGGAAGCCCCCAAGTGATCATAATAAGATAAGCCGTAAAGCAGGATACCCAAGTTTGAACCGCGCATCATGGCAGCAAGTTCTTTGGCAACCTTTAATTTTTTTGAGAACTCGATCTTGCGAGAGATTAATTCTTTTTGAACCGGAAGTTTAAACCGGATGCGAAAGCTTCAAAACTTTGTGAGAAATAAATTTACCTTGAGCCGGATTTGAGAGCTTCAAAGTCTTGTGGTAAACAAATTTCCCTTGAACCGGTTTTTTAAACCGGATATTAAGAGCTTCAGTGTTTTGTTGGAGAGAGATGTCTCTTGAACCAGATTTTAAACCGGAATCCTTCTTTTTAAACCAGAAATTTTCTGACGGCCTTTTAAAATTTTCACCAATATAGTGGTAGCCTCTTGAACCGGGTTACCTTCCCTTCAATGACCCGGAGTTCTTGAACTTACTAACACCGGCCAATTTCGCCGAGTCATGTCATTGTAGCCCCCGAGTCTCAAGACGATTCGAGGAGTTGGCTTGAGATTCTCCATATTATACCAGAGCAGAAGGTGTATATCATCAGCGCATTGATAGCGCGATGTGAACCCACAGAAGGTTGAAGTGACTGTGGCGGGTTATAAATGATCCCATATGAGCCGTGTCAACAACTCGGCCAATGGCTCCTTCCAACTGGTTGTTCGAAGTTAACCAAACTGTAGTGGCGGCGACTCATGCGCCTGCCCATTGAACCATCCAGTGCAGACGACGGCTGATAATATATGATAATTTGCCTCCAATTTGTTGGAATAAAACCGGGCTTCCCAAGTAGTGACTTGCTCATAATCAATAAACAACTCATCCAGACAAGTGCGGCCTGGTATGTCGATGTAGATCAAGCCGCGAGAGACGGACGGTAAAGACGACCGTAACATCAGAGGCGGTACAGACAGATGAGTCGGCCATGGCATTGTAAACCGGTGCGGACGGGTGAGTTGTCCTCCTTGTTGTAAGCCGGCGTGGTCGCGAGAGACGGCCACGGCGTTGAAGCCGGTGCGGGAGCCCGTTGAGTAACGACGACTACCTGTGCCAAAAGATGTTGGCGTGCCTCAGTCACCGCGGTATAATATCACTTTTTGTCATAAATAATTGCCCTGCATAAACAATATTGCAGACCAAGGCAAAGATAAACTTGTTCTTTGACAAAAACAACATGTGCTAATAAAATAAACTTGGATGGATATCACCTGATTTGTTTGGACGACGTTTATCAAGACAGAGGTGGCTCAATATAGTTCCGGTGGCTCAGGCAGACCAACGGCTCAATATAGGTCCGGCGGCTCAAAGCGGCAAGGGCTGCTCAACGTGGCTCCGGCGGGTTGATGCAAATTAAGCTGCACGGGTGGCGACTTAGAGGGATGTCACCGGATTCGCCCGGACAACAGATGAGTCGGTCGCGGTATTGTAAGCCAGTGCGGATGAGAGAGTCGGCGGCGGTATTGTAAGTCAGTGCGGATGAGAGAGTCGGCCGCGGCCTCAACATTTGTGAGCCGGTGCAGACGGGAGAGCCGGCAGCGGCGTTGTAAGCGACTCGGCTGCGGGCGCGGACGATGAGTCAGTCGCGTGTGTTGATGTAGCGGGGGTGACGACCTGCGTACGTGCTCGTCGAGCAGCACGGCATGGACAAGCGCTAGCGCAAAAATAATGCTGGCCCCTTTGCAACACCTTTTGTAATGAATAATGGTCCTGCGAATAAATACCATAGACCAAGTAATTGTTCTCAAATAATTTATATGTGCTGATAAAATAGATGAAACGGATAGCACCTGGTATTCTTATCAGACGAATGCGGACTCTGAGCTAGAGCAGCGGACTCACTTGTTCTTCTGTCAGTCTTGTTTTGGACAGACAAGTAATAATGAGTGTCACTAGCATACAGTACTAATTGATCCATCACTTGATCAGTCTCGTCCTCTAAGGCAGACGGCTTATCCAAACTCCGGCTTAACCATGGCGGAACAAGGTGACTCGAAGAAGCCCCCGGCGTGGCTAACCACAACAGAAGTGGTTTCTCCAAACAGCTCAATAGGGGTGTAACAACAGAGGTATCCCGGGGCGGCGATTCAGCAGTAGTACAACAACTCTGAGACTCGGAATTACGACAGAGGCAGAGTAGTGGCGGCTCAACAGGGGCGCCGGCGGGTTATGGTCTCAGCGTTTTTAGGCTAAAGCAGAGGTAAAATGGCGGCTTACGAGGCCGCGAAGAAGATCGCAGGTCGTAGCGGTGAAAACGGCCCGAGGCGGAACTGTGGATTTTGAAACACGATCGCAGCGGAGCCTGGAACCGGGCGGCTCAGTACAGATCCTCCAAATCATGTTTAACTAATCCACGTCCCCTTTGACTTGTTACTCCCTGAACTCTTGCAGAACAGACCGCAGCTGAGGAAGTTTAGTGGGTTGAACTCTGTTGACTCATCAGTCCTTGCCCGAACATGCAAGCTCACGTGAAGCAATTTCAACAAGTATTATTTCTTCTCTGGATAGGTTGCCTCCTCAAAATCTGAACTTTAGCATGGGCAACACTCGAGTACTCGATGGATCACTTTATGCGAATAGTAGCAACGGAAGTAGTATTGCCTTCTTAGACCATGATTTGCTGATCATTTATGAAGCATTGACGTACACGCCATATATACCATTGCAATCTTGCATCCTCCTTAGTAAGTACTGCAAAGAACATCTGATCACACAATGCGCAAGAAACTGCAGTCACAGGCACCGCGGCAGCTGCGGACGCGACGACGGCGACCGGCTCGACGCAAAACCGAGCGAGGGGCAGCCTAAGAACGGCGGCGGCTTGTGGCGATAGGGCTGGCTCAACTTCGGCGGCGGAGGCAGTGACACCGGGCGGCTCGCAGCCGGGCCGCGGCTGGGTCAAGGCTGTCCGGGCGAAACGAGTCGCAGTGGGGACGAGCGACTCGACATGCGATCTGCACCAAGGCGGCTTGACGCGAGCCACGGTGGCAGGGCGGCCAAACGGCTCGGCGTCGCATCCGCGGGCTACATGGCGTGCAGGAGCCGGAGCTAGCGAGGGTCTTGGCGACTCTGGTGGCGCGGCAGCGGCCTGAACCATGTCAGGGCAGAGGTGGAGCAGGGCGGCTGAACGGGGCGTCTCCCACGGTGGCGAGGGAGGCCGACCGCAGGCGGAGCAGCACGAGGCTCAGGCGGCGGCGCGTTGCAGCAGTAGCGGGTCGACTCGGAGGCAGCCGGCGGACTGAGGCCGCACCCGCGACCACAACGGCAAAGGCGAAACGGGTGTGGTCAGCGCGAGATTGGAAACGGGTCGGAGTCGTCGCGCGAGACTGAAAACGGCTCGGAGATCAAATCCTCCTCCGAGCTGCCGTTGGTTTGACTTTTCCTTGTGCTGATGGATCAATGGACGGGTCACTTTTGCCTTCACGTCTAGAACCAGTGCTATGGTTGATGGAGTAGCAGCAGTGTCACGACCGATCAATCTCTTGGGAGTTGCAGCGAACATGAATAAAAATCAGCTGACGCCTTCAATCGGCAAAAACAGGCTGCACTGATTTGTACAGCTAGTACTCGAAGTCTCGGACACGCAGCGGAATCTCCAAAATCGATCTCGGCAGGTAGCAACTTTTACAGGGCGGCGCGGCAGCAAAGATCAATCTTCTGTTGACCTCGGAGTCAAAGCGCCGTAGATACATCGCTCGTATAGTAAACCTTGTCTGGGACTCGGCGTATTGAAACGATGGCAGACAGATCGCGTTGCATCGGCGACGCACCGGAAAACCCTAATTTTTCTTTGAACGCAAATCTCATAGACTGCAGGTGCAGACCCTTCCAATCCGGTTCTCCGTGAACCGGAACTTCACGAACTTCTTCAAAACCTCGGAACGATCCCTCCAAGAACTCAACACCACCGTGCGCTAGCCCCACGGTGGGCGCCAACTGTCGTTGAATTGTCACGGCAGATGTCCTTAGCGTGAGGACTTACTCGTGAGGCCAGCGCATCTATGTAGTAGCTTGAGAGGGGTTGATTGGGATGAGAGACGCAGGGCGGATCAACGCACAAGACAAGGGTTTAGACAGCTTCGGGCCCCGGGAAACATCATCCGGTAATAGCCCTACCTGCTGTTTGTGGCTAGGTCTCATTATACTCATGAGAGAATCGCCGGTAAGCCGGCTCTTTGTGTCTAACCCTAGATATTGTTTCTTGTTGCTTGTCCCTCTTTGGGGTGCCCTGCCCCTCCTTATATAAGTTAGGGGGGCGGGTTACATGTGGAGTCCTAGTAGGACTAGGACTAGTCTATCTTCTCTTACAAGTTAATTACAAGTCCGGGTCTTGCTTCCTCGTCAAGGAAATATTCGTCATCCCTTTCTTCTTAAGCCGGCCCATCATAAACGTGAGCCGGCCTTCTGGGCCTTGGGCCTTGTTGTCCATCTGACCCGCCCGCCGGGTTACTAATGAGTCGCCAAGATCGGGCAGGTTATCTGTGAATCGCCAAGCTCCGGGCGGGTCACCAGTGAGTCGCCAATTCCGGCCGGGTCATACCATGGGGTAGATCCCCGACAGGTAGGATTATGCTATGCGATGCTACTTGGAGAACTTCAATCTACTCTCTTCTACATGCTGCAAGATGGAGGCTGCCAGAAGCTTAGTCTTCGATAGGACTAGCTATCCCCCTCTTATTCTGGCATTCTGCAGTTCAGTCCACCGATATTGCCTCTTTACACATATACCCATGCATATGTAGTGTAGATCCTTGCTTGCGAGTACTTTGGATGAGTACTCACGGTTGCTTTTCTCCCTCTTTTCCCCCTTTCCCTTCTACCTGGTTGTCGCAACCAGATGCTGGAGCCCAGGAGCCAGACGCCACCGTCGACGACGACTCCTACTACACCGGAGGTGCCTACTACTACGTGAAGGCCGCTGACGACTACCAGGAGTAGTTTAGGAGGATCCCAGGTAGGAGGCTTGTGCCTCTTTCGATATGTATCCCAGTTTGTGCTAGCCCTCTTATGGCAAATTGTTACTTATGTCTGTACTCAGATATTGTTGCTTCCGCTGACTCGTCTATGATCGAGCACTTGTATTCCAGCCCTCGAGGCCCCTGGCTTGTATTATGATGCTTGTATGACTTATTTATGTTTTAGAGTTGTGTTGTGATATCTTCCCGTGAGTCTCTGATCTTGATCGTACACGTTTGCGTGTATGATTAGTGTACAATTGAATCGGGGGTGTCACACTTTTATCATATCTTTTATTCTTAGGTTGTGGGTTATCAAGAGCAACAACAGGTTCTATCTCCACATCATTATCATTACTAGGTTGAGCATCAACATGAACATCATTATTATCATTATTACTAGGTTCATGTTCATCACCAGATTGTGTTTCAACATCAGAAATAGAGGTATCATTTGGATTCTCAGGTGTGTCTACAGTAGGTTCACTAGAAGCATGCAGAGTCCTATCATCTTTCTTTTTATTTTTAGATGAAGTAGGTGCATCAATATTAATTTTTTGAGAGTCTTGTTCAATTCTTTTAGGGTGACCTTCAGGATACAAAGGTTCCTGAGTCGTTTTACCACCCCTAGTCATAACTCTAACAACATAATCATTCGTCTTATTGTTCATCTTATTAAGTAAATCATTTCGTGCTTTGAGAACTTGTTCTACTTGAGTTTTTATCATGGAAGCATGTTTACTAACACCCTTGAGATCATTAACAGTTCTAAACATATAGTCACTCAAGCATTCAATCATATAAGCATTTCATTTCAATTGTCTACTAACATATGCATTGAGTTTTCTTGTTTAACGATAAATTATCAAATTCATCCAAGCATTGACTAGCAGACTTAGTATAAGGGATATCACTTGATCAAATCTATAGAGATAATTTACCTCTACCACCTGTGTCGGAGTATTAAGACCATGTATTTCTTCAATAGGTGGTAGATTCTTAACATCTTCAACTTTAATACCTTTTTCTTTCATAGATTTCTTTGCCTCTTGCATATCTCCAGGACTAAGAAATAGAATACCTCTTGTAGCGACCCGACCCAAATGGATCAAGTCTCTGTGCATAGGTGACATCCCTAGATCGGTACGCTGACACACACATTACTCGAGGATTTATAACAGGGTGCAATCACATGTAAAAGTAACGTAAATACTATTACCTCAATCCATATAGCGAAAATAACAACAAGGTTGTGGAGTTCCCAATAACACCAACGGCAAAGTTGAGTGTAGACATCGTAACCCTAACGTATCACTTACTCGTCGTAAGAATCCCGCAACATGAGACATTGCAGCCATATAGGTCAGTACATTGAATGTACTGGCAAATTCACACCATAAGATAATGATGATTAATAACTACTTCTATATGCATATTTGGCTGGTGGAGGCTCTAAGTTTAATTTTGCATAAACCAATTTTTTCCTACAACAAAGGAATAAATTTTATTTTTCTACCAAATTGATGCCGTTATTGAGAAGGTTCCTCCAACTCAATCCCAAATTGTTAATAACCCAATACATTAATTAAGTAACGTGATGGACCAATAATTCAAATACCAGATACTCAAAATGTCCATAACCGGGGACACGGCTAATCATGATTTGTTTATACACTGCAGAGGTTTGCGCACTTTTCCCCACAAGACTCGATCTCCTCCGTTGAATTTCTCGCACTACATGATGTTTGAGAAACGGATGATCGAGACACAGTCTTTCCAAAGCATTAACTCTTTACTCTGGGTAGATAGTTACACCTACTTTCCCCTACATCTGCTAGCCTACCACTGAAAGAGGTCACACAACATACTCAACTATGCTAGAGCCCATAATGGCTTGTGGCTGCACACGGAAGTTTCTAGCATGAATAATCTTATGATCCCTTTGAGCCGGGGTGGCATTCCATAGGATGATCACACGGGTACTTCGGGATCCCCTTGGGAAAGCACTAGGTTCTCCAGGTGCCCGGGCAAACCACTGGGTGCTCCAGGGTGCCCCAACCATTCCACCCAGATGTGTGTTAATGTTGGCACCTTAAAGTTACCCTTAATTATTATATCTCTCTCATCTTTCATGAATCACACATACCAATCCCCGTCTACGAGCATGGCTAAGCAATATATAACACAACAAATATCCCTGGGGTGTATCAAAAAGGTAATAGGTTCCTACCTCATCAACTACATAGCAATACCCACATATTCCCAATCCTACTCATGAAATCTTTGATGGTGAAACTAATGCAAGTAAAACCGGGTATAAAAGAGCATGATCAAAGTGTGAACTTGCCTTGTACTGTTGATGAAGATTCTTTGCACTCATAATTCCTGATAGTTCTACTCGTCACACTCTGTTCAATCTATTGTAAGCAAGCAATTATAACCACACATAAGCAATCACTCAAAGATCCAAAAGAACGCGGAAAACACTTCGGAAAACTTCACAAACCATCAAATAAAGCTTCTAGATAGAAACATATTTTTAACAGTAGCAAAATTATGTGATTTTGATCTTAACAGAAGTTACATGTCAAGAGCTACGATTTGCAAAAAGAATCGAGTAAATCAGAGTTATGAAACTCAAGTTATTAACAAAAGAATTCAAATTCAAATATGTTTGAAACCAAATTTTAAACTTTCAACAAAATATGTTTAAGTTGGTTATCTGGACAGAGGGGGTCATAACGAAGAAATAGGCATTGGTTTCGTTGGATTTGGACAAGCGAGTAAAAAGTTGTGATTGTTTGAAGAACAGGGACTGATCTATGAAGAAAATAATTATGAATAGGTCCCTAGACAAAAATAAACAGAAAAAGAAAAATCTATCGGATGAACGTCCGCTACGAAAACCTAACGAACGAAAACATTCGCTTAAACTAACTAAACAGAAAACGTTCGCTATTTAACTAACTAAATAAAACAAAACCGGGTTTAAACTAAAAACCGAAACCCTAAAGGGAAAACCGGCGAACCGGGGACGGTTTATTACCGGTCCGGAAGAACCGGCGGTTCGACGGCGGCGGCGGTTTTCGGCGAGACGGCGGCGGCGGCGACTTGGATCGGGGCGGCGGCTCCGGGGTCGGCGACCTTACGCGGAGACATCGGTGGTGGGCTCGGGTGGTGGCGGCTTGCGGCGCTGGCGCGGGGCAAGGCACGGGCAGCGGCTGCGAGTGGCGGCGGTGCGACTGCAGCGACGGAGGGCGGTGGGTACGGCGGCGGCGCGGGCTGAGGAGGAGGAGGAGAGAGAGAGAGAGGGCCGGGGCCCGGTATTTATAGGAGGGAGGGGGCGTCGGCCGGCTTGGGGAAGGGGCAGGTGATACGTCTCCAACGTATCTATAATTTTTTCATTGTTCCATGCTATATTATATTCTGTTTTGGATGTTTAATGGGCTTTATTATACACTTTTATATTATTTTTGGGACTAACCTATTAACCGGAGGCCCAGCCCAAATTGTTGTTTTTTTTGCCTATTTCAGTGTTTCGAAGGATAAGAATATCAAACGGAGTCCAAACGGAATGAAACCTTTGGGAATGTGATTTTTGGAACAAACGTGATCCAGAGGACTTGGAGTCTACGTAAAGCAATCAACGAGGAAGGCACGAGGCAGGGGGGCGCGCCTACCCCCTGGGCGCGCCCTCCACCCTCGTGGGCCCCTCGTTGCTCCAGCGACGTACTTCTTCCTCCTATATATACCTACGTACCCCCAAACCATCAGAGACGGAGCCAAAACCCTATTCCACTGCCGCAACCTTCTGTACCCGTGAGATCCCATCTTGGGGCCTTTTTCGGCGCTCCGCCGGAGGGGGCATTGATTACAGAGGGCTTCTACATCAACACCATAGCCTCTTCGATGATGTGTGAGTAGTTTACCTCAGACCTTCGGGTCCATAGTTATTGGCTCGATGGCTTCTTCTCTCTCTTTGGCTCTCAATACAAAGTTCTCCTCGATCTTCTTGGAGATCTATTCGATGTAATCTTCTTTTGCGGTGTTTTTGTCGAGATCCGATGAATTGTGGGTTTATGATCAAGATTATCTATGAACAATATTTGAATCTCCTCTGAATTCTTTTATGTATGATTGGTTATCTTTGCAAGTCTCTTCGAATTATCAGTTTGGTTTGGCCTACTAGATTGATCTTTCTTCCAATAGGGGAAGTGCTTAGCTTTGGGTTCAATCTTGCGGTGCTCGATCCCAGTGACAGAAAGGGAAACGACACGTATTGTATTGTTTCCATCGAGGATAAAATATGGGGTTTATATCATATTGCATGAGTTTATCCCTCTACATCATGTCATCTTACTTAAAGCATTACTCTGTTCTTATGAACATAATACTCTAGATGCATGCTGGATAGCAGTCGATGTGTGGAGTAATAGTAGTAGATTGTCACAGCCCCAGATCAGCCCTTGCTTGATTTTTCTTGCATCATCATCTTGCATCATGTTTAAATTCTCAGAAACTTGAAATGGGGACTGACCAAACCCTAGCACCAAATGAATTCAAATAGGCTCAAATAAAATCACTTCCAATAAACCCAAGTGACTTCAGGAAAAGTCCATCATTTTTGAAATTGGTGAAAACCTCTGACAAAATGTGGTGCATATTTTCCCTAGGTCATTTCAGGTTTTTGGATTAAATCATAAGTATTTGAATTGGAGCATTTAATGGCTATAAATATGTTAAATGCTTCAATAATTCTGAAAACATTTGAGGGATGTTAGCAAACATTTTAAAAGTGCCCACAAATTTTCTCAGGAGTTTTAAAAATGGTTATTATTATTACTACTAAATCAAAAACAGAAAAGCAGAATAGAAAACTGAACCAAAACAAATAAGAGAGAGAGATAACCTTACCTGGGCCTTACCTGCAGCCCAAGTGGCTAGGCCAGCCCACCTCCCCGGCTCCTGTCACCTTCCTCCTCCTGCCAGTAGGAGCAGGGGCGCGTGGTCGCCGCGCGCGCGCCAGCTCTTGCTTCCACCGCGACGCCGGCTCTTCTGAGGGCGCCACGGAGATGCCCACAGACCCCTCTCTCCTCTCCCTCACTCGCTCCTCTCTCCCGACCTCTTCCCCCTCCCCCTGCTCTCTCCACTGAGCGCAGCCGCAGCCGCACTGCCGACGTAACCACGGCCACCGTGCTCCCCACAACTCCCCACCTCGTCTGCAAGCTCCGCCATCGTCCGCTGCTTCGCCCCACCCTGGCCCCGAGCGCTGGGACGGCCTGCATCGCCGGCTGCTTCATCTTCTTCCTCCTCGGTCACCAACGGCCGCGCCCGTCGATTCGCCGCCGTCTCCGCGTCCCCGAGCTCGCCGACCTGCTCGTCCGACTCGCCGTGAGCCACTGACCCGAACCCCCTCCTTTTTGCTCCTTTGCACGATGTAGCCGTCGCTCTGCCGGAGACCGAACCGCGCCGCCGCCCGAGCTTCTCGCCGCCGTGGCCACAGTCGTCGTAGCTCCCAACCAAGCACACCCACGTGCTCACTGCGCCGCGTAGGTGCCGTAGGAGCTAAGCACGCCACTCCACGGCCACCGCAGCCCCGTTCCCGAGTGCGCCCAAGCTCCGGCCACCGCGGTCGAGCTCCTCGCCATCGCCTCCGGCCACCCCAGGCCCGACTGGCGCCACCGCCCGACGCGCGCTGGTCTGGGCTCTCGAACGAGCCCAGCCACGCTGCGAACGGGGCACCACAGCCCGCGCCCGTGTGCCCCGCCGCGTCTGCTGCCGCCGGCGGCTAACGCCGGCGTTTTAACCCCGGTTGACCAGGGGTTTGACCTCCCCTCTGTCACTGACGCGTGGGCCAACCCCACTGACACTTTTAGTTAGTATTAGTTTAGCACTAGTTAACTTAGGTTAGTTAGTTAGTCACTGACGTGTGGACCCCACATGTCAGGTTTGACCTGGACGGCGCCTGTTGACCTGCTGAGGTCAGCATGACGCAACACTGACGCAGCAATTTAATTACTGGAATTATTCTTATTCAGGAAATTCCAGAAAATAGTATAAACTTCTAAAAATCATATAAAATCAACCGTAGCTCAGAATGAAATAATTTATATATGAAAAATTATCAGAAAAATGCAATCTATCCATCTGTATCATTTTCATGCATGTCAAACTAAGTTATACCTGCTGTATAGGTGAAAACATGATAATGACATTATAAATGCTAAATATGGAGTTTGCATATGAACCCTTAGCTCATATGGACCTCATTTAAACTGTTGCTAGCTGCATTAGTGTAAATCATAACATTCTTGACATGTCATGACCATGCATCATATTGTCGCATTGCATTGATTGTGTCCTTCTCTGTTTGCCGGTAATTGTCCCCTCTCGATAGCCGTGATTCCGACGATGAGTTCGATGACACCGATGAAGAACTATAATATCTTCAGAAGTGCCAGGCAAGCAAAACCCCCTTGTTCATTCCGATACAATCCCATTCTCTCGCTCCTGCTCTCTTCTACTGCATTAGGACAACATCGATTCAACTGTTACATGTTGCGGTAGTTGAACCCCTTTCCTCTGCATGACCTGTCATTGCCACAGTAAATAGATGAAACCCACTAGCATGAGTAGGAGTTGTTTGAGCCCTGATGTGCCTACTCATTCATGCTTGTTTGTCATGCCTGCTATTGCTTAGAGTTGTGTCAGGTCTGATTCATCGGGGATGAGTTGGAATGGTGATGAACATGTCCTACTGTGTGTGAGCTAAGTGTGTGAACACGATTTGGTAAAGGTAGCGGTGAGAGGCCATGTAGGAGTACATGGTGGGTTGTCTCATTGAAGCCGTCCTCAGGAACTGAGTTCTGTGTTTGTGATCCATGATACAGTTAGTACCACGCATTGGGCCCGAAACCAATGGACCCTCTCGGCTTCTTAATCACCCTTGTCCTCTGTCCAGGAGTTGCATGTAGTTTCTGGTGTTTGTAGTATGCTGGAGGCCGTGGACAGCGCTGACCGAGGGGTGGGCTGTGATGCGGTAGGCACGTGGCACGGTGTACCGGGCGCCCGTTTGGTGTCTCGGGAACCCTGCACACATCGTTCGGGGCCGTATGTGGAAACCTCGGCCGGACTCCCTGCGGATGGAACCTGGATAGGCGATAAACCTGGACTAGAGACTTGAGTGTTTAGGTAGGCTGTGGCCGACACCCTCGTTGGGCTTCCGCTTGAAGGTTGCCGAGTACATGTCGTGTAAACGACGGTAAGTGGTGAGAGCGTGTGTGTCGAAGTACACCCCTGCAGGGTTAACATCATCTATTCGAATAGCCGTGTCCGCGGTAAAGGACTTCTGGGTTGCCTATAACAGTTCATAGACAAGTGAAAGTTGATACTCTAAAATGCGCAAGATAAGCGTGAGTGCTATGGATGGCGTTCTCGTAGGGAGACGGGAGCGGATCCATAGTGGAGTATTGATATGGTGAATTTGTGGACTCGTGTGCGCCCCCTCAAAAGAGTTGCTTGCAGTCGTAGTTAGGATAGCCACCGAGTCAAAGCTGGCTTGCTGCAGTTAAACTCCACCACCCCCTTTGTTGATACCGATGCATATGTAGATAGTTCTGATGTAAGTCTTGCTGGGTACATTTGTACTCACGTTTGCTTATTTTATGTTTTGCAGAGAGACGTCAGTCTCGCTAGTAGTTCCGTGTGGACTTCGACGTTTAGCTTGATACCTCAGCTACGATCTTGTGCCCTCGGCAGGATCTAGTAAATAGTCAGGCTTCTCAGCCTTTTTCATTTGTAGATGTCTGTACTCAGACATGTTAAGCTTCCGCATGTGTTTGACTTGTATGCTCTGAATGTTGGGTCATGAGACCTATGTTTGTAATATCTCGCTCCTCGGAGCCTAATGAATAAATACTCTGAGTCGTAGAGTCTTGTTGTGATGCCATGTTGTATTTGCACATATCGAGCATATTGTGTGTATGATTGAAATGCTTGGTATGTGTGGGATCCGACAACCTAGTTGTTTATCCTTGGTAGCCTCTCTTATGGGGAAATGTAGTCTTGTGCTTCCATGAGCCATAGTAGTCCGCTACAGCCCGGTTCACCGGAGTCCTGCTAGCCCAGCACTACTGCTCCGGAACACTTGACTGGCCGGCATGTGTTTCACTTCATTCCTGTGTCTGTCCCTTCGGGGAAATGTCACGCGGTGACATGCGGAGTCCTGCCTAGCCTGCTACAGCCCGGGTTCCCGGAGTCCTGTTAGCCCAGTGCTACAGCCCGGATTCACACGCTGCTGACCGACATGCTCGATGTTGATTCATGTATGCCTGTCCCCGTAAGTTAGTGCCACTTTGGGTTCACGACTAGCCATGTCGGCCCGGGTTCTCTGTCATATGGATGCTAGCGACACTATCATATACGTGAGCCAAAAGGCGCAAACGGTCCCGGGCCATGGTAAGGCGACACCCGTGGGAATACCGTGCGTGAGGCCGCAAAGTGATATGAGGTGTTACAGGCTAGATCGGTGTGACTTAGAATCGGGGTCCTGACAGCGTTGGTATCAGAGCCTGACTGCCTGTAGGATTACCAAGCCAAACTGGTCGAAGTTGAGTCTAGAAATGCTTTAGTTATATAAGGGAATTGATTGTGGAAGGGTACGTAAGGTTCTTTTTACTCCTTTACCTTATGCCCTTCTGATCTGAGTCACCCTCTTCTTTTCTGCGGGGATTAAGAACTAGGTTTCTCATCTTCTATCAGGATCACGTGCTACTAACCCGTAGTAACTTATAAGATTGTTGGATTTAAGCCCCAGTTCAGTTTCTACTACTTCCGTGTGTTCATAGTTGATCTCGGAACCTTGATATTGTGCTTCTAAGTGGTTATGCCACCATTTTTGCAGGATGTCTCAAGTCCTTTGAGCATTTACAATCGTTATGCTGTCTGAGTCATCCCAGGTTTCTAAATAGTCTGATGCATTTGCAAATCCCTTCTTTCCATTCTCGATGTTCCTTTGGGCCAGATTAACCACACTAATCGCTGAGTTGAGGTACTCCATTGCCTCGACATATATGTTGGAGCTAGTATTATGACCCTAGGTGTCTTAGAAGATTACCTAGTAATCTAGCCATGTCTTGTGTTTCCAGTGTGATGATTCTGGTCACCATTCTCGAAAGCATCCCGTGATGCCATTTAGTAGTAGGTATTCTAGTCCTGGGTTCTTGACCCAAGATTCGTTCTACTTAACTCGTGTAGCTAGTGTTTGCTCGTTCCTTTAGGATATTAGTGACCTTTGTGATAGTCTTCGAGGTCCGTGGTATATCACTCTTCCAAATACCATGAACCATCCTTGGCAGAAGTTCCTCGTTGAACTAAAGGATCACAATAAGAGTGCTCTTAATGGGTTCTCCCTTCAAGAATTGTGAATCTGCCAGTCCTTCCTCTTCTGCATGGGTTATCCGGAAGAAACATGTTGAACTTGGTTCGACATACTAATCTATGCATCCACAACTCAAAATTTTATATGTTCCTTGAGTTTACCCTCCTCAGCTGTATTCAGACCCCAGTCTATCAATTGATAGTCAGGAATAGTTGGCATTCGTGTTCATCGATGCATATTATTCTTGTGGTCCGTCAAGCCGTTCTATTCAGGATGACTAGGAGAAACAAACTCCAGTACCTCGTCCATCTCTGGGATTGGGTCAAAGTAGTTGCATTCCATAGATCAAATGCCAATCCAGTTTTGTTCTGTTCTACCTTGGAGTGTTACCATCTTTATGTCAAGAGTGTCATGAGAATTGCACCACCTCTTATGAATTCTTGATTTAGTGATACTCCTCGCCATCATCGTTCATTCCTCGGTCGCTGTGTTATTATAACCGGAATACCGACAAGCGAATTGTGATGTGTGAAATCAATACTCCTAGCAACTCCGTTGCTTGGTAGTTAATGGACAATATTCTCATTCTTAGCATGTTGGATATTGAATCATCATCCTAAGATGGATCGTGCTACCTAGTCCATTTTCCCTGGTGCACCTTTCGATCAAGAATTAGGATTGTGTCAATCCTTGCCTAATTGATCATATCGTCCTGCCCTTAAAGCAAGATTGTTCTCGATCTTAATAACATGTCGGTGGTTCGTGATTTCCTGAATATCTTCTCGGAAGTATCACCAGGTTGCTCCCTGACCGTTATGTTGAGCTCGTGAACAAGTTGGTTTACCAATAAACCACCCCCTCTCCAAGAATCTGTGTTGGATACCCCTGAGCTAGTTGGTCAAGCTAAACAACAACTTGGAGAGTTGGAAGATAAAAGCTTGCCAGCTTAGTTCATTTCAAGGGATATATTTGCGTGTGTTGAAGATAGATGATATCTTCATCGATTGGTCCCTGTGATCAGTTGTTGGACCTATTGTCGTATCAAGACTTTGATTTGAGTATGGGCTATCATCAAATCAAATCAGAACCAACGATGTTCATAATGTTGTCTTACTCGTGGTTGATCCCTTGAGCATACACCATTATATCTTTTAAGTCTGACCAATGCTATCACTTGTTCACATAATTATGGAATTCCATCTCCATGGAAACCTGGATGAATTGTTGTTGAGCCCATCAGCAACACTGCTACCTTCTCCATGACTCGTGTTGAACATCCAGCTAGTATTGGAAACTTTGTAAGCAATGCCTTCATGTTCTGCTCATGAGGTATACGTTTGGATGAAAGTAGTGACTTCCTCTAATTCACGTGCATTTGATGTAAGTTGCCTCCATGGATTCGAGAAAGTTTGTTTCGCTTCCTCTGGAATCATCCCAAGTCAGTCATGCACATGTGTGAAGTATTCTGTGGTTCGGAGACTTGCAACCTTCGTTCTATATGTGTTCCTAGCACACCAAGCCACTGATTGATTTGTTCAAGGAAAAGGAGTTGTTGTGCAAATACTAGGTCATGCACAAGACTTCGTTACCCTAGATGATGGTTCCTCACCTGAACTCGGTAGTGTTTTATTGTAAGACTACTCTGTGGCCATGCTTGTCTGGCGCAGCGTGTTCACGTGTTTGTAGCAGAACCCGCTCATGTTTTGGAGCTTGCTACCAAAGTTCATCTCCCGAGAATCTCACGATGTCATCTCGTCGACTTGTGTTGCAACCTTTCTTTTCTAGACATGTTGTCTGAAAAATCTTGTTACCAACCAGATCTGAATCTCGGGCAGATATGATGGTTGGAACATTTTCCAAGAATTATAATATTGGTCTCTCGATAACCTATAAAGTGGATGTCGTGGCCAACACACCCAGCCGGAAGACCTATTATGGTAGTATCTTGATTGAGTAAGTTGGCCACCTCCCCATAAGGATTTCTTAGGATTTATTCCACTAGTTATTACTTATGGATTCCTGTGCTCCCGAAGTCCGACCTACTACTTGATGTTCAAGATACCAAACCACATTTAATGGGTTACGCTAGAACATCAAGGAGAACATCAGAAGCGGAGTGCTAAATGTCTCTCGGTCGATCATCCAGATTTTGCTCCCTTGGCTTCGCTAAGGTGAAATCTGAGAAAGTGCTGTCCTCCTTTGCACCTGCATCCTCCATCACCGTTCATCATGGTAGTATGATGTGTTGCCAGGATCCTCGGCACGGATGTTGGTAAAACCTTGATGAATATGAAATTCTCAAGTTCTGGAGAGCATACTCAGACACTAGGTTATATCCCCGGTATCAATAGGAATGTGCCTTCCGTTTGCCGAGTTGCTCCATAACCATAGTTTCCTTTCCGATCTGAGTATGCCATTTCTCTGAACTCCTTCAAATGATCGTTTGCGATTTTCCTTGGGCCGGTTTAGAGAGTTTCAATGATCTTCGTATCAAAAGTAATTCTTTTGGCCGCTTAAGGGAATAACTCTACGAGTCACCTTCCCCAAGGTGCCCCGTTATGGAATCGTAGCAATTATTCCCTCGCTACTTTGAAACCCTCGTCAAATTGTTTCTTCCGTCCCTCCTGGTGCATGTTTTGCCTCTCAGCTCGAGAAATGTTTCAATGCCTCCCTCCATGAGTTGATCCTGAGTTGTTCGATATTCGTGAAGATTGATCCTTCTAGAGTTTTCCCTTTCCTCTTGTTGTCTTGTCGATTGGAGTTCTCAGAGCAAGACATCGAGACAAAGATGGTGATCGAATCAACGTTCTTATGAAGTGCAACTGGGATCGTGAAGATCATGTTAGCTCGTGCCCCCCTCTGTCTTCTTACATCTCGGGACGAGATTCTTGTTTAGTGGGGGTGAGCTGTCACAGCCCCAGATCAGCCCTTGCTTGATTTTTCTTGCATCATCATCTTGCATCATGTTTAAATTCTCAGAAACTTGAAATGGGGACTGACCAAACCCTAGCACCAAATGAATTCAAATAGGCTCAAATAAAATCACTTCCAATAAACCCAAGTGACTTCAGGAAAAGTCCATCATTTTTGAAATTGGTGAAAACCTCTGACAAAATGTGGTGCATATTTTCCCTAGGTCATTTCAGGTTTTTGGATTAAATCATAAGTATTTGAATTGGAGCATTTAATGGCTATAAATATGTTAAATGCTTCAATAATTCTGAAAACAATTGAGGGCTGTTAGTAAACATTTTAAAAGTGCCCACAAATTTTCTCAGGAGTTTTAAAAATGGTTTAGTATTATTACTAAATCAAAAACAGAAAAGCAGAATAGAAAAACTGAACCAAAACAAATAATAGAGAGAGATAACCTTACCTGGGCCTTACCTGCAGCCCAAGTGGCTAGGCCAGCCCACCTCCCCGGCTCCTGTCACCTTCCTCCTCCTGCCAGTAGGAGCAGGGGCGCGTGGTCGTCGTCGCGCGCGCCAGCTCCTGCTTCCACCGCGACGCCGGCTCTTCTGAGGGCGCCACGGAGACGCCCAGAGACCCCTCTCTCCTCTCCCTCACTCGCCGCTCTCTCCCGACCTCTTCCCCCTCCCCCTGCTCTCTCCACCGAGCGCAGCCGCAGCCGCACCGCCGACGTAACCACGGCCACCGTGCTCCCCTCAGCTCCCCACCTCGTCTGCAAGCTCCGCCATCGTCCGCTGCTTCGCCCCACCCTGGCCCTGAGCGCTGGGACGGCCTGCATCGCCGGCTGCTTCATCTTCTTCCTCCTCGGTCACCGACGGCCGCGCCCGTCGATTCGCCGCCGTCTCCGCGTCCCCGAGCTCGCCGACCTGCTCATCCGACTCGCCGTGAGCCACTGACCCGAACCCCCCTCCTTTGCGCTCCATTTGCACGCTGTAGCCGTCGCTCTGCCGGAGACCGAACCGCGCCGCCGCCCGAGCTTCTCGCCGCCGTGGCCACAGTCGTCGTAGCTCCCAACCAAGCACACCCACGTGCTCACCGCGCCGCATAGGTGCCGTAGGAGCTAAGCACGCCACTCCACGGCCACCGCAGCCCCGTTCCCGAGTGCGCCCAAGCTCCGGCCACCGCGGTCGAGCTCCTCGCCATCGCCTCCGGCCACCCCAGGCCCGACTGGCGCCACCGCCCGACGCGCGCTGGTCTGGGCTCTCGAACGAGCCCAGCCACGCTGCGAACGGGGCACCACAGCCCGCGCCCGTGTGCCCCGCCGCGTCTGCTGCCGCCGGCGGCTAAACGCCGGCGTTTTAACCCCGGTTGACCAGGGGGTTTGACCTCCCCTCTGTCACTGACGCGTGGGCCAACCCCACTGACACTTTTAGTTAGTATTAGTTTAGCACTAGTTAACTTAGGTTAGTTAGTTAGTCACTGACGTGTGGACCCCACATGTCAGGTTTGACCTGGACGGCGCCTGTTGACCTGCTGAGGTCAGCATGACGCAACACTGACGCAGCAATTTAATTACTGGAATTATTCTTATTCAGGAAATTCCAGAAAATAGTATAAACTTCTAAAAATCATATAAAATCAACCGTAGCTCAGAATGAAATAATTTATATATGAAAAATTATCAGAAAAATGCAATCTATCCATCTGTATCATTTTCATGCATGTCAAACTAAGTTATACCTGCTGTATAGGTGAAAACATGATAATGACATTATAAATGCTAAATATGGAGTTTGCATATGAACCCTTAGCTCATATGGACCTCATTTAAACTGTTGCTAGCTGCATTAGTGTAAATCATAACATTCTTGACATGTCATGACCATGCATCATATTGTCGCATTGCATTGATTGTGTCCTTCTCTGTTTGCCGGTAATTGTCCCCTCTCGATAGCCGTGATTCCGACGATGAGTTCGATGACACCGATGAAGAACTATAATATCTTCAGAAGTGCCAGGCAAGCAAAACCCCCTTGTTCATTCCGATACAATCCCATTCTCTCGCTCCTGCTCTCTTTTACTGCATTAGGACAACATCGATTCAACTGTTACATGTTGCGGTAGTTGAACCCCTTTCCTCTGCATGACCTGTCATTGCCACAGTAAATAGATGAAACCCACTAGCATGAGTAGGAGTTGTTTGAGCCCTGATGTGCCTACTCATTCATGCTTGTTTGTCATGCCTGCTATTGCTTAGAGTTGTGTCAGGTCTGATTCATCGGGGATGAGTTGGAATGGTGATGAACATGTCCTACTGTGTGTGAGCTAAGTGTGTGAACACGATTTGGTAAAGTTAGAGGTGAGAGGCCATGTAGGAGTACATGGTGGGTTGTCTCATTGAAGCCGTCCTCAGGAACTGAGTTCTGTGTTTGTGATCCATGATACAGTTACTACAACGCATTGGGCCCGAAACCAATGGACCCTCTCGACTTCTTAATCACCCTTGTCCTCTGTCCAGGAGTTGCATGTAGTTTCTGGTGTTTGTAGTATGCTGGAGGCCGTGGACAGCGCTGACCGAGGGGTGGGCTGTGATGCGGTAGGCACATGGCACGGTGTACCGGGCGCCCGTTTGGTGTCTCGGGAACCCTGCACACATCGTTCGGGGCCGTATGTGGAAACCTCGGCCGGACTCCCTGCGGATGGAACCTGGATAGGCGATAAACCTGGACTAGAGACTTGAGTGTTTAGGTAGGCTGTGGCCGACACCCTCGCTGGGCTTCCGCTTGAAGGTTGCCGAGTACATGTCGTGTAAACGACGGTAAGTGGTGAGAGCGTGTGTGTCGAAGTACACCCCTGCAGGGTTAACATCATCTATTCGAATAGCCGTGTCCGCGGTAAAGGACTTCTGGGTTGCCTATAACAGTTCATAGACAAGTGAAAGTGGATACTCTAAAATGTGCAAGATAAGCGTGAGTGCTATGGATGGCGTTCTCGTAGGGAGACGGGAGCGGATCTATAGTGGAGTATTGATATGGTGAATTTGTGGACCCGTGTGCGCCCCCTCAAAAGAGTTGCTTGCAGTCGTAGTTAGGATAGCCACCGAGTCAAAGCTGGCTTGCTGCAGTTAAACTCCACCACCCCCTTTGTTGATACCGATGCATATGTAGATAGTTCTGATGTAAGTCTTGCTGGGTACATTTGTACTCACGTTTGCTTATTTTATGTTTTGCAGAGAGACGTCAGTCTCGCTAGTAGTTCCGTGTGGACTTCGACGTTTAGCTTGATACCTCAGCTATGATCTTGTGCCCTCGGTAGGATCTAGTAAATAGTCAGGCTTCTCAGCCTTTTTCATTTGTAGATGTCTGTACTCAGACATGTTAAGCTTCCGCATGTGTTTGACTTGTATGCTCTGAATGTTGGGTCATGAGACCTATGTTTGTAATATCTCGCTCCTCGGAGCCTAATGAATAAATACTCTGAGTCGTAGAGTCTTGTTGTGATGCCATGTTGTATTTGCACATATCGAGCATATTGTGTGTATGATTGAAATGCTTGGTATGTGTGGGATCTGACAACCTAGTTGTTTATCCTTGGTAGCCTCTCTTATGGGGAAATGTAGTCTTGTGCTTCCATGAGCCATAGTAGTCCGCTACAGCCCGGTTCACCGGAGTCCTGCTAGCCCAGCACTACTGCTCCGGAACACTTGACTGGCCGGCATGTGTTTCACTTCGTTCCTGTGTCTGTCCCTTCGGGGAAATGTCACGCGGTGACATGCGGAGTCCTGCCTAGCCTGCTACAGCCCGGGTTCCCGGAGTCCTGTTAGCCCAGTGCTACAGCCCGGATTCACACGCTGCTGACCGACATGCTCGATGTTGATTCATGTATGCCTGTCCCCGTAAGTTAGTGCCACTTTGGGTTCACGACTAGCCATGTCGGCCCGGGTTCTTTGTCATATGGATGCTAGCGACACTATCATATACGTGAGCCAAAAGGCGCAAACGGTCCCGGGCCATGGTAAGGCGACACCCGTGGGAATACCGTGCGTGAGGCCGCAAAGTGATATGAGGTGTTACAGGCTAGATCGGTGTGACTTAGAATCGGGGTCCTGACAGCGTTGGTATCAGAGCCTGACTGCCTGTAGGATTACCAAGCCAAACTGGTCGAAGTTGAGTCTAGAAATGCTTTAGTTATATAAGGGAATTGATTGTGGAAGGGAACGTAAGGCTCTTTTTACTCCTTTACCTTATGCCCTTCTGATCTGAGTCACCCTCTTCTTTTCTGCGGGGATTAAGAACTAGGTTTCTCATCTTCTATCAGGATCATGTGCTACTAACCCGTAGTAACTTATAAGATTGTTGGATTTAAGCCCCAGTTCAGTTTCTACTACTTCCGTGTGTTCATAGTTGATCTCGGAACCTTGATATTGTGCTTCTAAGTGGTTATGCCACCCTTTTTGCAGGATGTCTCAAGTCCTTTGAGCATTTACAATCGTTATGCTGTCTGAGTCATCCCAGGTTTCTAAATAGTCTGATGCATTTGCAAATCCCTTCTTTCCATTCTCGATGTTCCTTTGGGCCAGATTAACCACACTAATCGCTGAGTTGAGGTACTCCATTGCTTCGACATATATGTTGGAGCTAGTATTATGACCCTAGGTGTCTTAGAAGATTACCTAGTAATCTAGCCATGTCTTGTGTTTCCAGTGTGATGATTCTGGCCACCATTCTCGAAAGCATCCCGTGATGCCATTTAGTAGTAGGTATTCTAGTCCTGGGTTCTTGACCCAAGATTCGTTCTACTTAACTCGTGTAGCTAGTGTTTGCTCGTTCCTTTAGGATATTAGTGACCTTTGTGATAGTCTTCGAGGTCCGTGGTATATCACTCTTCCAAATACCATGAACCATCCTTGGCAGAAGTTCCTCGTTGAACTAAAGGATCACAATAAGAGTGCTCTTAATGGGTTCTCCCTTCAAGAATTGTGAATCTGCCAGTCCTTCCTCTTCTGCATGGGTTATCCGGAAGAAACATGTTGAACTTGGTTCGACATACTAATCTATGCATCCACAACTCAAAATTTTATATGTTCCTTGAGTTTACCCTCCTCAGCTGTATTCAGACCCCAGTCTATCAATTGATAGTCAGGAATAGTTGGCATTCGTGTTCATCGATGCGTATTATTCTTGTGGTCCGTCAAGCCGTTCTATTCAGGATGACTAGGAGAAACAAACTCCAGTACCTCGTCCATCTCTGGGATTGGGTCAAAGTAGTTGCATTCCATAGATCAAATGCCAATCCAGTTTTGTTCTGTTCTACCTTGGAGTGTTACCATCTTTATGTCAAGAGTGTCATGAGAATTGCACCACCTCTTATGAATTCTTGATTTAGTGATACTCCTCGCCATCATCGTTCATTCCTCGGTCGCTGTGTTATTATAACCGGAATACCGACAAGCGAATTGTGATGTGTGAAATCAATACTCCTAGCAACTCCGTTGCTTGGTAGTTAATGGAAAATATTCTCATTCTTAGCATGTTGGATATTGAATCATCATCCTAAGATGGATCGTGCTACCTAGTCCATTTTCCCTGGTGCACCTTTCGATCAAGAATTAGGATTGTGTCAATCCTTGCCTAATTGATCATATCGTCCTGCCCTTAAAAGCAAGATTGTTCTCGATCTTAATAACATGTCGGTGGTTCGTGATTTCCTGAATATCTTCTCGGAAGTATCACCAGGTTGCTCCCTGACCGTTATGTTGAGCTCGTGAACAAGTTGGTTTACCAATAAACCACCCCCTCTCCAATAATCTGTGTTGGATACCCCTGAGCTAGTTGGTCAAGCTAAACAACAACTTGGAGAGTTGGAAGATAAAAGCTTGCCAGCTTAGTTCATTTCAAGGGATATATTTGCGTGTGTTGAAGATAGATGATATCTTCATCGATTGGTCCCTGTGATCAGTTGTTGGACCTATTGTCGTATCAAGACTTTGATTTGAGTATGGGCTATCATCAAATCAAATCAGAACCAACGATGTTCATAATGTTGTCTTACTCGTGGTTGATCCCTCGAGCATACACCATTATATCTTTTAAGTCTGACCAATGCTATCACTTGTTCACATAATTATGGAATTCCATCTCCATGGAAACCTGGATGAATTGTTGTTGAGCCCATCAGCAACACTGCTACCTTCTCCATGACTCGTGTTGAACATCCAGCTAGTATTGGAAACTTTGTAAGCAATGCCTTCATGTTCTGCTCATGAGGTATACGTTTGGATGAAAGTAGTGACTTCCTCTAATTCACGTGCATTTGATGTAAGTTGCCTCCATGGATTCGAGAAAGTTTGTTTCGCTTCCTCTGGAATCATCCCAAGTCAGTCATGCACATGTGCGAAGTATTCTGTGGTTCGGAGACTTGCAACCTTCGTTCTATATGTGTTCCTAGCACACCAAGCCACTGATTGATTTGTTCAAGGAAAAGGAGTTGTTGTGCAAATACTAGGTCATGCACAAGACTTCGTTACCCTAGATGATGGTTCCTCACCTGAACTCGGTAGTGTTTTATTGTAAGACTACTCTGTGGACATGCTTGTCTGGCGCAGCGTGTTCACGTGTTTGTAGCAGAACCCGTTCATGTTTTGGAGCTTGCCCAAAGTTCATCTCCCGAGAATCTCACGATGTCATCTCGTCGACTTGTGTTGCAACCTTTCTTTTCTAGACATGTTGTCTGAAAAATCTTGTTACCAACCAGATCTGAAATGGTTTGCTCTTTATCATACTAACCTATCTCACAAAGTTCTGTTAAGTTTTGTGTGATTGAAGTTTTCAAGTTTTGGGTGAGATGTCGATATGAGGAGAATAAGGAGTAGCAAGACTAAGCTTGGGGATTCCCAAGGCACCCCAAGATAATATTCAAGGAAGATCCAAGCAACTAAGCTTGGGGATGCCCCGGAAGGCATCCCCTCTTTTGTCTCCAACATTATCGGTAACCTCACTTGGAGCTATGTTTTCATTCGTCACATGATATGAGTTTTACTTGGAGCGTCATTTAATTTTGTTAGGATTTGCTTGCTGTTACTTAGAATAATGTTTTGCATCTTTCTTTTCAATAAAAATATCAAGTATAGCCTTTGCCATGCTTATTTTGCAAGTCTACATGTTGCTCCTTCAAAACAAAAAGTTTATCGATGTTGCAAAAATTCCCTAGAAAAGTTAGAATGTGATAAAATATTGAAACTTTTTGAAAAATGAGCTCTGATAAATTATCTACAGTGTGGTCATTTTTTCATAATTTTTGGAGTTTAAGAAGTATTGATACTCTTGCATTCTTTACAGACTTTACTATTTTGGCAGATTGCTGTTATGTTTGCATATGTTTGCTTGTTTAATGATTTTATTTGAGGATAGGAGTATTAAATATGCAGAGGCATTTAGTATGCAATGTTGAATAATAATTTTAGTGATTTGCTACAGTAGAGAATGATAATGTTTTTGCATTGATTTATACTAACTTATCTTGTTGAGTTTTGTGTGGATGAAGCTTTTGAGATTTAGGAAAACCGTGATATGAGAGGAACTAAGGAGACACAAAAGCTCAAGCTTGGGGATGCCCAAGGCACCCCAAGATAATATTTCAAAAAAGTCTCAAGCATCTAAGCTTGGGGATGCCCCGGTAGGCATCCCACCTTTCTTCTTCAACAATTATCGGTTAATATCGGTTGAGCCTAAGTTTTTTCTTCTTCACATGATGTGTGATATTCTTGGAATTGCATTTTGTTTTGTTTTTGCTTGCTATTTTAATAAAATACTTAAATCTGAAAGTTTTTAAATAAAAATATAGTCCTCAAATAGTTGCCAGGGAGGCTAAGTAAGCGACACTCACATCTTGTCAACGAAGCTCTTTTCTGTGGAATTGCTCTTGTGCTTCACTTATATCCGATGAGTAAATTGTTGAATAAATTGAATGTCATGAAGTTGAAATCATATCATGCCTAGTGGTAGCTTCACATTGGGTTTAGAAAGTGAAATCATTTGAGGCTTGACAATCACAATATTGGTCATACAAGCAATTCACGAATGATTAGTGTAAGGAAGAGAACCTTCACATGCAAATACACTATCATGGGAACCTTTTGTGATTGTGAGCCCCCATCAAAATATTATATGCCAAAATTGTTGACGTTGGACAAGGAAGACAACGTAATGGTTTATGTTTGTTCATATTCACATAGAAGTTATATTGTCATAGATCCTTCAACATGTGGTGCTTGCGCGCCATCTTTGCTAGCCAAAAATTCCACACCAAGTAGAGATACTAGTGCATCCAAAAACCCTTAAACCCAAATCTTATTTTCAAGAGTCCACCATACCTACCTAAGGATTGAATAAGATCCTTCAAGTAATTTGTCATCGGTGCAATAAGGCAATAAAAATTGCTTCTAAAAGTGTTAGATCATTTAGTGTAAGTGAAAATTGAGCGTTGTACGAACTTGTGATTGCAAAGAATAAAAGTGACAAACTGCATAATAAAGGTTGCTATCATAGGGGGCAATATAACGTGACGTTCTTTTGCACTAAGGGGTTGAGCATACAAACAAATAAGCACATGGCAACCTCTGCTTCCCTCTGCGAAGGGACTATCCTTTACTTTTCAGTATTTACTTTTATGCAAGAGTCAAAGTTTTTCTCTCTATTCCTTTTTATTTTTCTCCTTTGGCAAGAATCATGTGGGGAGGAAAGATCTAGGCACATATGTCCAGTTGAATATGGGTAGCATGAGTTATTATTGTTGACATCACCCTTGAGGTGAATACGTTGGGAGGCAAAACAATAAGCCTCTATCTTTCTATGTGTCCGGTTGAAACGTTTTGCTCATGTGTATGCGGTGAGTGTTAGCAATCATAGAAGACTATATGATGGTTGAGTATGTGGAGCTCTTACTTAAACTCTGTTGAATAAGTTGAATTGAAATTTCTTGGTGACTGAGAACATAGGTTGTTGAGTTTCAAGAGAATTCATTGTTTGAACCTTGACATGTGAATTGGTTGCTACTTTAAACATGAGAAATTTTATAAGAAAGAGTTGTTCTCATGATGCTAGGATAAGTGAATGAAATTATCATTGATCAAACTTATGCACTTTGCTAGCATTCACACTTCATAAATTATTTCTTTTATCATTTACCTAATCGAGGAAGAGTAGGAATTAAGCTTGGGGATGCTGATACGTCTCCAACGTATCTATAATTTATGAAGTATTAATGTTGTTATATTATCATTTTTGGATGTTTTATAATCATTTTGTAGCAACTTTATATCATTTTTTGGGACTAACCTATTGACCCAGTGCCCAGTGCCAGTTGTTGTTTTTTTGCTTGTTTTTTACATCGTAGGAAATCAATATCAAACGGAGTCCAAACACCGTGAAACTTTTTGTGGATTTTTTATGGACCAGAAGACTCCCAATGGGCCAGAGCAGCACCTGGGGTGCCCCGACGGGGGCACAACCCACCAGGGCGCATCTGGGAACATAGGTTGTTGAGTTTCAATAGAATTCATCGTTTGAACCTTAACATGTGAATTGGTTGCTACTTTAACATGTGAAGTTTTATAAGAAAGAGTTGCTTTTATGATGCTAGGAAAAGTTATTGAAATTATCATTGATCAAACTTATGCACTTTCCTAGCATTCACACTTCATAAATTATTTCTTTTATCATTTACCTACTCGAGGACGAGTAGGAATTAAGCTTGGGGATGCTGATACGTCTCCAACGTATCTGTAATTTATGAAGTATTCATGCTATTTTATTATCATTCTTGGATGTTTTACAATCATTTTATAGCAACATTATATAATTTTTGGTACTAACCTATTGACCCAGTGCCCAGTGCCAGTTGATGTTTTTTGCTTGTTTTTTACATCGCAGGAAATCAATATCAAACGGAGTCCAAACACTACCAAACTTTTTGTGGATTTTTTATGGACCAGAAGACTCCCGATGGGCCAGAGCAGCACCTGGGGGGTGCCCCGAGGGGGGCAGAACCCACCAGGGCGCGCCTGGGCCCCCAGGCATGCCCAGGTGGGTTGTGCCCACCTCGGTGGCCTCCCGCACCCCCTCTTTACCCTATAAATTCACAAATATTCCGAAAACCCTCGGGGTTAACCTAGATCAGAAGTACCGCCGCCGCAAGGCTCTGTAGCCACAAAAAGCAATCTAGACCCCGTTCTGGCACCCTGCTGGAGGGGGAATCATCTCCGGTGGCCATCTTCATCATCCCAGTGGCCACTGTCGTGGTTCTAAGTCTGACAGTAGAATGGGGGGTAGGGATGTAGAGGCAAGATCCTAGCTATGGAGACGCACGAGTTTTACGAGTTCAGGCCCTTCTCGGAGGAAGTAACAGCCCTACGTCTCGGAGCCCGGAGGCGGTCGACTGGATTATATGCGCGTGTGTTACAAGGGATGCGAATCCTTGTCCTAGAAGAGGGGGATGGCTTATATAGAGTGCGCCAGGACCCCAGCTCCCCTTCGTTACACAGGGTTCAATGTTCATAAAGAAGGAGCGTTACAGGTAACGTCCGTAGTAAAGTGCTATAAATGACTATTAATTCTAAGGGTAAATGCCCGACCGTTGCTGCGCGGAGTGGCTTTAGGTCTTCTGCACGTCGAGTGGTTTAGTGGTCGTGTGACCTGAATAAAGGGGGGGGGTCTCTGAGTGAATGGTAGGTCGAGTGGATTGCACTCGACACCTTCGTTGGGTCCCCTCTATTTACCCCTGAACCTCTTTGCTTCTAGGACAAGGACCTTAGGTAGGAGGCATAGGTCAGGCCTGTTACCCTACCCCAGGTCTATGTCCTCATCATTAGCCCCCGAATGGATTGAGGTCCGAGTGAAAAGAAGGTTGAAGTTGACCTTGCTTTGACTCTTGCTTTCATCTCCAAATGGATGCCAGTTGTTGGAACTTCGGCTTCGTTTCAGTCGCCTTGATCGATTCAGAAATGATCGACTAGTTTTTATAACGTCATCCGTCGAGTGTTATCCTTGACATGGAATCTTTGGCGTGATCGGTTTGTAGGGGATCCCGGATTTCGCGGGATTCAAAATTTTGGTGGAAGCACGCCAGGCGAAGCGCGCCGAGGTAAGCGGAGTAGATAAGTAGGACGTTTCGATTTCCGCGCCACCTTTTTTGCCACGTATCCCGTGTGCAACTGTTAAGGGATTTGACAGGATCGTTCGGGCCCGCGCGTCAGCCACTCGGAAGTGGGCCTTTAAAAGCGGCGAGGCCGAGGCGTCCACACCGTGTGTGCCCATTCTCCTTCTTCCTCTTGCTCCTTCACCTTGTTCAGCTTCTCCACTCTCGACGCCGCCGCTCCGCCGCCATGGGGAAGGGGAAAACGGCGGCACTGGAACGTGCGAAGAAGGCGACGGGGGTGGCGAAAAGTAAGAAGACGAATCGGGGATCTTCATCGCGCTCGGGGCTGCCGTCGGGTTGGATCCAGGGAGATTGGATCCGATCTTCCCTTCGGCAGGAAGACTTGGACGATATAGCCGAGTTGGGGCTGATCGTCCATGAGTCCACGCGGCTGCCGGAGGGGGAAACGGAGCCACAGCCGCGACCGGGTGAGTGTGTTCTGCTCGCCACTCATGTCGACCGCGGCTTCTCGCTTCCTCCACACCCCTTCTTTCGAGGTTTCTTGAATTTCTTCGGGGCTCAACTCCATCATTTCACTCCCAACACCATCACATATCTTGCCGCATTCGTGTCCATGTGTGAGAATTTCCTGGGGTGTCGACCGCACTGGGTCTTTTCAAGCACATTTTCACCATCCGCTCCCAAACAGTGAAGAAAGCGAACTCGAACGACGAGAAAACCCATGTTATCCAGATGTGTGGGGGTCTGGGTATTCATAAGAGGAAGAGGAGTTCTTTCCCTTCTATGACTCTTCCTGAGTCGGCCAGGGGCTGGCAGTCGACCTGGTTCTATTGCCAGGATATCGTGACCCCAGGCCAGTCGACTGGACTTCCCCCTTTTTCTTTTGATCGTGTGCAAACTCCATCTTCGTTTAAAGTGACCGCCGCGGAGAAGGCGGAGACGGGCATGTTGGTCGAGAGAGTAGTTCAACTAATCAACCAAGGTGTCACCGGCATGGATCTGCTGGAGGTGTTCCTCAGTCGGCGCATTCAACCACTCCAAGCTCGTGACTACTCCATTTGGATGTACTCCGGGGCTGGTGATACCGCTCGGGTTCATCCGGAGGAGGTGACGGCCAAAACAGTGGCCGAGTGGCTGAGAGGCATCACCGGGAACAAGGACAACCCCAGGGGCGCCAGGAGAGTCAAACCTTTCAGCGACAGCAACCAGCCGGACAAGGTTTGACCACTACAACTGATTGAATTTGGATGTGTTTTCTGACTGTGTGTTGATCTGACTGATTTCCACTCGGCTCCTTGTTTTGTAGATTTATACAGAGATGTACTCAATGCCCAATTGTGAACAAGCTCTGGAGCAGGACCAAGAAGGCGAGGACAACGCGGAGGAGAGCGGCGAGTGGGAGTCACCAGCCGATGATGATGAAGATGAGAGCGATGAGTCGGACGGTGAGGAGGTAGCCGACTCACCACCTCGTTCCGAACGTCGATCCAAGCAGCACCATGATCCCGCGGGCAGACGTGGCAAGGCTGTGGCCTCGAGCGCTCCATCTCAAAAGCGCGCTCGGTCTTCGACTCCAGAATTGGCTGAGAAGGTCACCAAGCAGCCCAAGATCAATCCTTCGAAGGCTCAGAAGACCTTGCCTAGAATCAAGATGGACGTTCCTGTTGCTTCTGGGTAAATGTTCTCCCCGTATTTTCTTGTTCTGACCGATTCTCTTGTACTGACCGAGTGGATGATGAACCTTTACAACCCTGCCTCGGCTGCGACTGATATGGATATCGACAAGACCCCAGACGACGAGGAATCCGACGACGCTGCTACCTCCAAAGCCAGTAAGTCTGCCCGACTCAAATTTATTTGGACGACTGGATTGTTTGTCAGCTATCTCTTTGACTTTCTCTGTTTGTTGCAGCACCACGGGACGTTGTTGTGCTCCCGGACGATGAAGAAGAAGTGCCCCTGAGGGAAAGGAGGAGGAGGGACAAGGGACTGAGCGGGAAAGCGCCTGAGGTTCAGGTTCCTCAGTCGACACTGATGCCTGGGACGACGGTCGAGCGATCGACAGATCCGGTTCGCAGCAATGTCACTTTCGCTATCCCGCTGTTGACTGATTGCCCATCAGGATCAGCTGCTCAGACCCCTGCTGCTCCATTACAACTCCATGCATCAGACCCAGCGGCTGTTTCGACTGCTCTGCCATCATCGCTTTTCACTGCATATCAAACTCCAGACAACCCACCGAGTGCCGCCAAGGAAGCTCTTCTTCAGTTGAATCTTGTGATGGGGCAGATGAAAGTGGTGCATGAGGCCAGTTAGGTGGCCTTCAACGCCGGTGCTGCTCTGCAGACCAATGTCCAGGTTAGTTGATTTCCGACTGATCTTATTTCTCATCCGATCACCCACTGGGGTGTGACTGTTTTAAAGTTGTACAAGTCTATTTGAGTCGACTTGGATTGAGTCGATTGAGTCTTTGAACTAGTGGGGGCACGCTGAGTGCACTCACTGGGTGTAGTCCCCGAGACCATAGTTGACTGTGGGCAGTCGACTGTGGTCTGAGAATCTGAATTTTCTCACTCGGCCTGGGCGGGCTAGGTCGAGTGGAACCCGAACCAGTGGGGGCACGCTAAGTGCACCCACTGGGTGTAGTCCCCGAGACCGTGGTTGACTGCGGGCAATCGACTATGGTCTGAGAACTGCTTTTTTTACTCTCGCGCTGGGCAGACCATGTCGAGTGTTTATTCAAACCAGTGGGGGCACGCTAAGTGCACCCACTGGGTGTAGTCCCCGAGACTGCCGTTGAATGTTTGATTCGGTGGTAGTCTTAGAGTAGCTATCACTGTGATGTCTTTTTATCTCAGTCAACTGATATGGCTTATACTGCAGAAATCTTGTGATCTTGGGGCTCAGCTTTCTACAATGAACAAGCAGCAAATCAGCCTCAACCTTGATCTGGAATTGGCCAAGAAGAATCTCAAGACTGCTCGTGATGAAGTAGCTACCATGGGAGGTAACCAATCGTCAACTGTCTATCTCACTGCTGGCACTTTTCCTTTCCATTTTTTGAACCGAGTGACTCCACTCGAGCAGATGTATGTAGTGAAAACCGTCAACTCCAAGCCCGTCTGAAGAATGTTATTTCTTTAGAGAAAATGAAGCAGGCTTTGGAGAAGAAGGATCTGGATCTTGCTGCTGCACAGAAAGAAGCGCGAGAGAAAACGGCGCTTGCTGACAAGAAGCTTGCTTCAGTCGACAAGTTAGAAGAGGAGAACTCCAAACTGAAGACTGCTGTTTCTGACGCCAATCGGGAGGTCGACCGACTAAAGAAAGACAAGGACAGGCTGACTGACGAGCTTGGGAGCCTCAAGGCCAAGAAGGGCGAGTTGGAGTCTTATCTGGGCCAGCTTGCTGCAAAGCTGGTCCTAAAACTTGAAGGTACTAATGATTGACTGAATTTCGGTCGACTGTCAAGCTTGATTATATCGTCGACTCACCATTTACTCAACTGTGTAGAGCTTTGCCAAGACTTTGAAGCAGAAACTGGGCGGGTCGAGACAGGTCTCGATCCCGTGAACTGTCCAGTCAAGGATGATGTTGCGATGAATGTGATGCAGTTGGAATCTCGCATGGACAACGCGGTTGCTTATCTTGCTCGCCTGAAGGCAGCGATGACTCGGGTTGATACTAAACTCTGGCCTCAGGCGGAACTGTCTCAAGACCTCGAGTCTCTGATGGCTCGACTGAATCAAATACCTGACTGAGTGCAAGAGTGGAAGAAGTCATCTGCTTGTTGTGGCGCTGATGTCACGTTGTCCTTGGTCCGAGTGCACTACAAAGACGTCAAAGCAGACAAGCTGGCGGAGCTCAAGGTTGCTAACACAAAGAGGCACACCTTCCAATCCTTCATGGACACTTTCCTTGACGCAGCCACTCGCATTGCAGACAGCATAAACCTTGACAGTTTCTGCGACCCAGCCAGTCCTTCTCCTGACGCGTGACCGAGAAACATTATGCTCCACTTTTATTTGCCTCGGAATGCCGAGTGATTGTGTAATCGTTAAACTTCTTCGGGCTTGATGCTCGAATACTTTTGATCCGTCGTCCGGAACTTTAGGATTTATCTGAACTTGGTTTATCTCTGAATATGCTTGTGTTTGCCTTCGAGTGGAATTTGCTTTTCAATTGGAATAATCTTTGTACTTGAGATGCAGCTATTGTACTTATGGCGCAGCTCCGAGGAGAAGGTTGCAGTCGACCTGCACCTCCTCGTCCTTGCGGATAGGGATGGAGCACATGTTGTACTTGTGGCGCAGCTCTGAAGGAGAAGGTTTCAGTCGACCTGTACCTCGTCGTCCTTGCGGATAGGGATGGAGCGCACGTTGTACTTGTGGCGCAGCTCCGAAGGAGAAGGTTTCAGTCGACCTGCACCTCGTCGTCCTTGCGGACTGGAATGGAGCGTACATTGTACTTGTGACGCAGCTCCAAAGGAGAAGGTTTCAGTCGACCTACACCTCGTTGTCCTTGCGGATAGGGATGGGTTTCAAACTTAGGCGAGTACTGGACTACAGCTAAGCCCCCGAGTGGGAGGGTTGCTCACCACTCGGTAGGATTTTTCAAACTTAGGCGAGTACTGGACTGCAGCTAAGCCCCTGAGTGGGAGGGTTGCTCACCACTCGGTAGGATTTTTCAAACTTAGGCGAGTACTGGACTGCAGCTAAGCCCCTGAGTGGGAGGGTTGCTCACCACTCGGTAGGATTTTTCAAACTTAGGCGAGTACTGGACTGCAGCTAAGCCCCCAAGTGAGATGCTTGCTCATCACTCGGTAGGATTTTTCAAACTTTGGCAAGTACTGGGCTGCAGCTAAGCCCTCGAGTGGGAGGGTTGCTCACCACTCGGTAGGAATTTTTTAAACTTAGGCGAGTACTCGACTGCAGCTAAGCCCCAGAGTGGGAGGGTTGCTCACCACTCGGTAGGATTTTTCAAACTCAGGTAAGTACTGGACTACAGCTAAGCCCCCGAGTGGGAGGGTTGCTCAGCACTCAGTAGGATTTTTCAAACTTAGGCGAGTACTGGACTGCAGCTAAGCCCCCGAGTGAGAGGCTTGCTCATCACTCGGTAGGATTTTTCAAACTTAGGCGAGTACTGGACTGTAGCTAAGCCCCCGAGTGGGAGGGTTGCTCACCACTCGGTAGGATTTTTCAAACTTAGGCGAGTACTGGACTGCAGCTAAGCCCCCGAGTGGGAGGGTTGCTCACCACTCGGTAGTATTTTTCAAACTTAGGCGAGTACTGGACTGCAGCTAAGCCCCCGAGTGAGATGCTTTCTCATCACTCGGTAGGATTTTTCAAACTTAGGCGAGTACTGGACTGCAGCTAAGCCCCAGAGTGGGAGGGTTGCTCACCACTCGGTAGGATTTTTCAAACTTAGGCGAGTACTGGACTGCAGCTAAGCCCCCGAGTGAGAGGCTTGCTCACCACTCGGTAGGATTTTTCAAACTTAGGCGAGTATTGGACTGCAGCTAAGCCCCCGAGTGAGAGGCTTGCTCACCACTCGGTAGGATTTTCAAACTTAGGCGAGTACTGGACTGGAGCTAAGCCCCCGAGTGAGAGGCTTGCTCATCACTCGGTAGGATTTTTCAAACTTAGGCGAGTACTGCACTGCAGCTAAGCCCCCGAGTGAGAGGCTTGCTCACCACAAACTTGGCGAGTACTGCAATGCAGCTAACCCCCGATGAGGGCTGCTCATCATCGGTAGAGATTTTCACACTTAGGCGAGTACTGGATGCAGCTACGCCCCGATGAGAGGCATGCTCATCACTCGGTAGGATTTTGAAACTTAGGCGAGTACTGGACTGCAGCTAAGCCCCGAGTGAGAGGGTTGCTCACCACTCGGTAGGATTTTCAAAACTTAGGCGAGTACTGGACTGCAGCTAAGCCCCGAGTGAGAGGGTTGCTCACCACTCGGTAGGATTTTTCAAACTTAGGCGAGCACTGGACTGCAGCTAAGCCCCCGACTGAGAGGGTTGCTCACCACTCGGTAGGATTTTTCAAACTTAGGCGAGCACTGGACTGCAGCTAAGCCCCCGACTGAGAGGGTTGCTCACCACTCGGTAGGATTTTCAAACTTAGGCGAGTACTGGACTGCACTAAGCCCCCGAGTGGGAGGTTTGCTCTCCACTCAGTAGGATTTTTCAAACTTAGGCGAGTACTGGACTGCAGCTAAGCCCCCGAGTGAGAGGCTTGCTCATCACTCGGTAGGATTTTTCAAACTTAGGCGAGTACTGGACTGCAGCTAAGCCCCGAGTGGGAGGGTTGCTCACCACTCGGTAGGATTTTTCAAACTTAGGCGAGTACTGGACTGCAGCTAAGCCCCCGAGTGGGAGGTTTGCTCTCCACTCGGTAGGATTTTTCAAACTTAGGCGAGTACTGGACTGCAGCTAAGCCCCCGAGTGGGAGGTTTGCTCTCCACTCGGTAGGATTTTTCAAACTTAGGCGAGTACTGGACTGCAGCTAAGCCCCCGAGTGAGAGGTTGCTCTCCACTCGGTAGGATTTTTCAAACTTAGGCGAGTACTGGACTGCAGCTAAGCCCCCGAGTGGGAGGTTTGCTCTCCACTCGGTAGGATTTTTCAAACTTAGGCGAGTACTGGACTGCAGCTAAGCCCCCGAGTGGGAGGTTTGCTCTCCACTCGGTAGGATTTTTCAAACTTAGGCGAGTACTGGACTGCAGCTAAGCCCCCGAGTGGGAGGTTTGCTCTCCACTCGGTAGGATTTTTCAAACTTAGGCGAGTACTGGACTGCAGCTAAGCCCCGAGTGTGAAGCTGGCTCATCACTCGGTAGGATTTTTCAAACTTAGGCGAGTACTGGACTGCAGCTAAGCCCCCGAGTGGGAGGTTGCTCACCACTCGGTAGGATTTTCAAACTTAGGCGAGTACTGGACTGCAGCTAAGCCCCCGAGTGAGAGGCTTGCTCACTCGGTAGGATTTTTCAAACTTAGGCGAGTACTGGACTGCAGCTAAGCCCCCGAGTGTGAGGCTTGCTCACCACTCGGTAGGATTTTCAAACTTAGGCGAGTACTGGACTGCAGCTAAGCCCCCGAGTGAGAGGCTGGCTCATCACTCGGTAGGATTTTTCAAACTTAGGCGAGTACTGGACTGCAGCTAAGCCCCGAGTGAGAGGCTTGCTCACTCGGTAGGATTTTTCAAACTTAGGCGAAACGGATTCGCGGCTAAGCCCCCGAGTGAGAGGCTTGCTCACCACTCGGTAGGATTTTTCAAACTTAGGCGAAACGGATTCGCGGCAAAGTCACCCACTGGGGGATTTCAGACGCAAACAAAAGCAACAACAACCATTTAGGAAGACTGTAAAGCTCTTGTCTTTGATGAACAAACTACAAAGGTATTTCTTATTACATCTCATCCGAATGAGTACTTAAGTATAAAAGGGGCGGAGCAGCTCCGCGTTCCAAGCCCGTGGCTCGTCTTTCTGATGCTCGACATTGTAAAGATGGTATGCTCCATTGTGGAGAACTCTGGTGACAATGAAGGGACCTTCCCAAGCAGGGGCGAGCTTGTGTGGTTTCTGCTGATCCACTCGAAGAACCAAGTCTCCCTCTTGAAAGGCTCGGCCCCTCACGTTTCTGGCGTGGAATCGACGCAAGTCTTGCTGATAAATGGTCGACCGGATTAAGGCCATCTCTCTTTCCTCCTCTAGGAGATCGACTGCGTCCTGCCGGGCCTGTTCTGCTTCATCTTCAGAGAAGAGCTCGACTCGGGGTGCATTGTGAAGCAAGTCACTCGGTAGAACAGCTTCAGCTCCATAAACCAAGAAGAATGGAGTTCGGCCAGTCGACCGATTGGGAGTTGTCCTCAATCCCCAAAGAACTGATGGAAGTTCATCGACCCAGGCGCCTGCTGCGTGCTTGAGATCACGCATCAGTCGGGGTTTCAGTCCTTTGAGAATCAAGCCATTTGCTCTTTCTGCTTGTCCATTCGACTGGGGGTGGGCGACTGAAGCATAGTCGACTCGTGTGCCTTGGGAAGCACAGAAGGCTCTGAACTCATCAGAATCGAAGTTCGACCCGTTGTCAGTGATGATGCTGTGCGGAACTCCATATCTGAATGTCAATTCTCTGATGAAGCTGACGGCAGTACTGGCTTCAAGATTCTTGATAGGCTTGGCTTCAATCCATTTGGTAAACTTGTCGACTGCTACAAGCACATGAGTGAAGCCGCTCCTACCAGTCCTCAGGGGTCCAACCATATCCAATCCCCAAACAGCAAAGGGCCAGACGAGTGGAATAGTCTTCAGGGCTGACGCAGGCTTGTGGGACATATTGGAGTAAAACTGGCAGCCTTCACATTTGTCGACTATATCTTTCGCCATTTCATTTGCTCGTGGCCAATAAAATCCGGCTCGGTATGCTTTGGCCACAATGGTCCGAGAGGACGCATGGTGACCACAGGTCCCCGAGTGGATGTCGTTGAGGATCACTCGACCTTCTTCTGGTGTTATGCATTTCTGGCTGACTCCGGTTACGCTTTCCCTGAACAGTTGTCCTTTTATCACAGTAAAGGCTTTGGATCGACGGACGATCTGTCGAGCCTCTTCTTCATCCTCTGGGAGTTCCTTCCTAAGGATATACGCAATGTATGGCACTGTCCAGTCGGGAGTGATGACCAAAACCTCCATGATCAGGTCGACCACGGCTGGGACTTCGACTTCAGTCGGATCTGTGGCACTCTTAGGCTGCGGGGGCTCTTCAGTGAAAGGATCTTCTTGAACTGAAGGTGTATGAATGTGTTCCAAAAACACGTTGCTGGGAATGGCTTCCCTCTTGGAACCTATCTTTGCCAAATCATCGGCTGCTTGATTTTTCAGTCGGGGTATATGATGGAGCTCTAACCCCTCAAATTCTTTTCCAACTTCCTCACCGCATTGCAGTAACCAGTCATAGCTGGGCTTCTGACGTCCCACTCCTTCATCACTTGATTGACTACCAAATCTGAGTCCCCGTAGACCATGAGGCGACGGACGCCGAGTGAGATGGCCATACGTAACCCATATAAGAGTGCTTCATATTCCGCTTCGTTATTGGAGGAATCAAAGTGAATCTGGAGAACATATCTGAGCTTGTCTCCTCGGGGGATACCAGTACCACCCCAGCACCGGAACCATTCAGCATCTTGGAACCATCAAAGAACATGGTCCAGTGCTCCGAGTGGACTTGAGTCGGCAGTTGCTGTTCGATCCACTCGGCGAGGAAATCTGCTATTGCTTGGGACTTGATAGCTTTCTTTGCCTCAAACTTAATATCCAAGGGAAGAAGTTCAATCGCCCACTTTGCCACTCGACCAGTTGCATCTCTGTTGTTCAGAATCTCTGATAATGGAGCGTCGCTGACGACTGTAATGGAGTGGTCAGAGAAATAATGTGCAACCTTCTTCGTGGTCATATAAATCCCATAAACAAGCTTCTGATAATGTGGATATCTTTGCTTTGATGGAGTCAAAACTTCAGAAACATAATATACTGGGCGCTGAACTTTATAGGCTTTTCCTTCTTCTTCCCGCTCGACCGTAAGTACTGTACTGACGACTTGTCCAGTGGCTGCAATGTAAAGCAGTAAAGGCTCTTTGCTGATTGGGGCAGCAAGCACCGGCTGGGTGGAAAGCAGGGCTTTGAGCTCTGCAAATGCTGCATCAGCTTCAGGAGTCCACTCGAACTTATCAGACTTCTTCATCAGTCGGTAAAGAGGCAATGCCTTTTCACCGAGGCGAGAAATGAATCGACTTAAGGCGGCCAAACAACCTGTAAGCTTCTGGACATCGTGCACACGCACAGGGCGTTTCATTCGGAGAATGGCACCAACTTTCTCTGGGTTAGCGTCGATCCCCCGTTCGGAAACGAGGAAACCGAGTAATTTTCCGCCCGGAACTCCGAATGTGCACTTTGATGGATTAAGCTTGATATCATACCTTCTGAGGTTGGCAAAAGTTTCAGCAAGGTCAGCCAACAGGTCGGAACCTTTACGTGACTTGACCACAATGTCATCCATGTATGCTTCCACATTCCGACTGATTTGAGTGAGTAAACACTTCTGAATCATCCTCATGAATGTGGCTCCAGCATTCTTCAGGCCGAATGGCATGGTGACATAACAGAAGCACCCAAATGGAGTGATGAAAGCTGTTTTTATCTCATCGGGTCCATACAGTCGGATCTGATGATACCCGGAATAAGCGTCCAAAAAGGACAAGCGCTCACACCCTGCAGTCGAGTCGACTATTTGATCGATGCGGGGGAGAGGAAAGTGATCTTTCGGGCAGGCCCGATTGATATGCTTGAAGTCAATGCACATGCGAAGTGAGTCGTCCTTCTTGGGGACCATGACAACATTGGCTAGCCACTCGGAGTGGTAAATCTCTCGGATAAACTCAGCTGCTAGGAGCCGAGCCACTTCTTCACCGATTGCTTTTCTCTTCTGTACGGCGGACCGTCGAAGATGTTCTTTGACTGGTTTCACTTTTGGGTCGACTCGCAAACGGTGCTCAGCCAGCCCCCTGGGAACACCCGGCATGTCAGAAGGTTTCCATGCAAAGATGTCCCAGTTCTCACGGAGGAACTGGATGAGCGCTTCTTCCTATTTGGAGTCGAGTGTTGTCGAAATGTGAGTCGGAGCAGCATTGGGATCGGTCGGGTGAATATGAATCGGCTTCGTTTCACCAGACGACTGAAATGCTGAATCCGTGGCAGGCTTCTTAGCTCGCAACAAATCACTCGGATCTGCATTTTTTTGATACTCCTGCAATTCCACTACTGCCATTTGCGCATCGGCGATCTTTGAGCCCTTCTGGAAGCACTCTTCTGCCTTCTTCCGATTGCCAGTGATAGTGATCACTCCTTTAGGACCAGGCATCTTCAATTTGAGGTAAACGTAACATGGTCGAGCCATGAAACGTGCATAAGCCGGCCTGCCCAGAATAGCATGATAAGCACTCTGGAAATCACAACTTCAAACGTCAACTTTTCTTTGCGGTAATTCTTGGAATCACCGAAAACCACATCGAGGGCGATCTGGCCGAGTGACTCAGCCTTCTTGCCAGGAATAACTCCATGGAAACTCATATTGCTTTCACTGAGTCTGGACATCGGAATGCCCATTCCTTTCAAGGTCTCCGCATACAGTATATTAAGGCCACTGCCATCATCCATCAGAACCTTAGTCAACCGAGTGCCTTCGACGACTGGGTCGACCACCAACGCTTGCCTCCCAGGGGTGGCTATGTGTGTCGGGTGATCAGACTGGTCGAATGTAATGGCAGTCTGAGACCACTTCAAATAACTGGGCGTCGCCGGAGCGACCATGTTCACTTCTCTGTTGATGACTTTCAGTCGACTCTTGCTCTCAACATCAGCAAAAATCATCAGAGTGGAATTGACGTGGGGGTAACCATCATCGTCCTCTTCCTTATCCTCAACTTTGTTCGATTCTTTCTCCTTTTCTTTGGGCTGTTTCTCTCGGAACTGCTGGATTAGGAGCCGACATTGTCGAGTGGTATGTTTCGGGTAAATGAGATTACCCTCCTCATCTTTTTTGGTGTGAATGTGGCATGGTAAATCCAACACATCATTTCCATCTTGATCTTTTACTTTCTTGGGGTTCCATGGCCCTTTGGGCTTCCCCTTGAACTTTCCTTGAGTCACGGCTAAGGCTTCTCCGGGAGCAGCTGGCTCGGCTTTGCGCTTCTGCTTCCGACTGGAGTTCCCTCCCCCGGTTTCGTGGGCGACTGTTTTGTGCTTGCCACTCCGGAGCCGATCCTCCTCTTCACCATTAGCATACTTGGTGGCAATTTCCATCATTCGACTCAGAGACATATCTCCGGTCCGACCGAACTTCAGATTCAATTCTCGATACTTGACGCCTTCCTTGAAGGCACAAACAGCTTGGTGATCAGACACATTCTCCACCGTGTGGTGCAACGTGATCCATCTCTGGATATAATCTCTCAAAGTTTCATTCGACTTCTGCACACAAGACTGTAGCTCTGTTAGCCCTGCTGGCCGTTTGCATGTACCTCAAATGTTCTGACAAACACTCGGGCAAGCTCTTCCCAGCTATAAATACTGCCATGTGCTAACTGATTCAACCACGCTCTGGCCGAGGCCTCTAACATCAGAGGAAGGTGCTTCATGGCCACTTCATCATTGCCACCACCAATCTACACAGCCACTCGGTAGTCCTCAAGCCAAGTGTCAGGCTTGGACTCACCAGTGAACTTGCTGACTCCAGTCGCCAACCTGAAGTTGGAGGAATCACTGCTGCTCTGATGGCTCTGCTGAAACACTCGGGACCTGAAACATGCACCCTGCTGCCGGTCGGGTAATCTCTATCATGGCCATCTCTGTGTGCTCTGTTCCTGTCAACAAGACCTTTAACGAGAATGGATCTCGCGTCAAAGCCCGGCTCCCGGGGGTCGACTGGAATCCTTCGCCCACCACTGTGAGGGCGCCTGTCATCGTGTAGCCGAGGCGCGTATGACCCACTCCTTGGGGGAGGCGTGGGTACTTGACGACGATCATACTGCTCACGGTTTCTGTACTGATCCTGTCGATCTCCACGTCCCTCACGCCTTGGAGGTGATCTTGGGCTGTGAGCCGACTGAACTGTGTCTGCCATTACAGATCTACTATGAATCCTATTCTGAGACTGTGACACTGCTGTGTTCTACTCCCCCGCCGCCCGGAGCAAAGCCCGGATCTGCATCAAACCCCTACCAGCTTCCGACTGGGAAGGCTGAATCGACTCTGCTATTCGGGCAGCAGCTGTGAGATTCTGGATCGGAGTTCGATATACCTGGGTTGGAGGCGGAAAAGTTGTCGTCGACTGGATTCAGGAACTCGCTGCCGAGCACGCTCGTCGAGTGCGTGCTGGATATTCTCCAGTCGAGTGCGCTCAGCCAAGTTGGTCAGGCGCACCTCCTCCAAGGCTCGGGCCTCGGGGGTTTCTCCAACGATAGGAGTGTGAAGTGCATCCATGTTACGGCGGCGAAGCTCTTCCCTCTGCTGCGAAGAGAGGGGCTCGGGGCGGTACTCCTCGTGGACACGCGACCGATCGCCTCTTCCATCACCACCGTCGTCGCCGGGGAAGCCAGGAGGACTGCATGGTCCGTTGACCATCAGGACTTCCGCCGCGGGGTCACTGCTGTCGCACTCGGAGGCGGTCTCAACGGAGCCGGTCGAACAGGCCGTAGAGAGTTTCGTCGGGCTCAATTGCCGCGACTTGGGGGGTGGCCGACTGGCGAGCCACCGCGTGCCTCACCCACCGCTGGAGCCTCGACCGACCGGAACGCTTGTGCCAGCGGGCAGCAGGGAGTGAGGACGCCACCGAAGCCGACCAATACTGGGCCGACGGCTGCCGCAGGAGGACGCCGCGGACGCACGCACGAAAGTGCGTTGCCCTGCGGCCGGGGAGTGCCTCAACGTCGAGTGGAGCTTCTTGGAGCCAAGCGGAGTCGTCGGCGACAAACACGAGCGCGCCGAAACGGATCTCGCGGCCCTCGGCCAATCCTCCGCCTGAAACCATGCTGATGGGGATCGGAAAAATTGCAACTTCTCCAGAAGTCGCTAAAACACCTGGCCCACGGTGGGCACCAACTGTCGTGGTTCTAAGTCTAACAGTAGAATGGGGGTAGGGATGTAGAGGCAAGATCCTAGCTATGAAGAAGCCGTACGCACGAGTTTTACGAGTTCAGGCCCTTCTCGGAGGGAGTAACAGCCCTACGTCTCGGAGCCCGGAGGCGGTCGACTGGATTATATGCGCGTGTGTTACAGGGGATGAGGAAAACCCTTGTCCCAGAAGAGGGGGGTGGCTTATATAGAGTGCGCCAGGACCCCAGCTCCCCTCCGTTACACAGGGTTCAATGTTCATAAAGAAGGAGCGTTACAGGTAACGTACATAGTAAAGTGCTATAAATGACTATTAATTCTAAGGGTAAATGCCCAACCGTTGCTGCACGGAGTGGCTTTAGGTCTTCTGCACGTCGAGTGGTTTAGTGGTCGAGTGACCTGAATAAAGGGGGGGTCTCCGAGTGAATGGTAGGTCGAGTGGATTGCACTCGACACCTTCGTTGGGTCCCCTCTATTTACTCCCGAACCTCTTTGCTTCTAGGACATGGACCTTAGGTAGGAGGCATAAGTCAGGCCTATTACCCTACCCCAGGTCTATGTCCTCATCAGCCACCACGATGAGGAGGGAGTAGTCCACCCTCGGGGCTGAGGGTTTGTACCAATAGCTATGTGTTTAATATATCTCTCTCTCTCTCTCGTGTTCTTGAGATGTCACGATCTTGATGTATCGCGGGCTTTGTTAATATAGTTGGATCATATGGTGTTTTCCCCTCTCTATGTTGTTGTGATGAATTGAGTTTTTCCCTTTGAGATTCGTTGTTATCAGATTGAATACTTTTATGGATTTGATAACACTTGATATATATCTTGCAATTGAATACTCGTAGTGACAATGGGGTATCATATTGATTCACTTGATATATGTTTTGGCACTCAACTCGCGGATTCCCGAGGTGAGATTGGGGTAATCTATGCATAGGGGTTGATGCACGTTCTTGTCTTTGTTTCTCCGATAGAAATCTTGGGGCACTCTTTGAAGTTTTTTGTGTTGGATTGAGTATTAGGGAAAACTCAATTCATCACAAAGAGGGAGAAACACCATATGATCCAATTATATTAACAAAGCCCGTGATACATCAAGATCGTGCCATCTCAAGAACACGAGAGAGAGAGATTAAACACATAGCTATACTGGTAACAAACCTCAGCCACGAGGGTGGGACTACTCCCCTCCTCTTCATGGTGGCCGCCGGGATGATGGAAGAGGCACGTGATGATTTCCCCCTCCGGCAGGGTGCCAGAACGGGGTATATATTGGTTCTTCGTGGCTACAGAGGCTTGCGGCGGTGGAACTTCTGATCTAGGGTTATCTTCAGGGCTTTGGGAATATTTGGCAATTTCTAGGGCGAAGAGGCAATGTGGGAGGCCACCGAGGTGGGCACAACCCACCTGGGCGTGCCTGGCCCCCCAGGCGCGCCTTGGTAGGTTGTTTGCCCCCCTCGATCTCCCCTCTAGCACTTCTTTGGCCCACTGGATGTCTTCTAGTCCAAAAAAAATCTCCAAAAATTTTCGATGCGTTTGGACTCCATTTGGTATTGATTTCCTGCGATGTAAAAAAACAAGCAAAAAACAGCAACTGGCACTGGGAACTATGTTAATAGGTTAGTCCAAAAAAATGATATGAAGTTGCTATAAAATGATTAGAAAACATCCAAGAATGGTAATATAATGGCATGAATACTTCATAAATTATAGATACGTTGGAGACGTATCAGTATCCCCAAGCTTAATTCCTACTCGTCCTCGAGTAGGTAAATGATAAAAGAAATAATTTATGAAGTGTGAATGCTAGCAAAGTGCACAAGTTTGATCAACGATAATTTCAATCACTTTTCCTAGCATCATAACACCAATTCTTTCTCATAAAACTTCTTTTGTTAAAGTAGCAAACAATTCACACGTTAAGGTTAAAACAATGAATTCTCTTTAAACTCAACAACCTATATTCTTAGTCACCAAACAATTGCAATTCAACTTGTTCAATAGAGTTTAAGTAAGACCTCCACATACTCAATCATCATACAGTCTTCTATGATTGCTAGTACTCAAAGCATATTCTTAGAACAATTCGCATCCATCAAACACTGAGAAAGATAGGGGCTTAATATTTCGCCTCCCAACTCATTTATCATAGAGATAATTGTCAACAATAATAAATCATGGTCAAATATATTTGACTGGTCATATGTGCCTAGATCTTTCTCCACCACATGATGCTTGCCAACTAAAGAATAATTGAGGTTGAAGTGAGAATTCATACTATTGACTCTTTGCATAAAAGTAAATACTGAAAAGTAAAAGATAGGCCCTTCGCAGAGGGAAGCAGAGGTTGTCATGCGCTTTTTATTTGGATGCCCAAGCTCTTAATGCAAAGGAACGTTACGTTACATTGCCCCTTATGATAGCAACCTTTATTATGCAGTCCGTCACTTTTATTACTTTGCCATCACAAGTTCATACAACACTCAATTTTCCCTTACAATAAAAGATCAAACATATTTAGGAGCAATTTTTATTGCTTTATGCACCGATGAAAACTTACTTGAAGGATCTTATTCAATCCATAGGTAGGTATGGTGGATACTCATGGTAAGAAACTGGTTTTAAGGTTTTTTTGGATGCACAAGTAGTATCTCCACTTAGTACTAATTTTTGGCTAGCAAAAGATCCTAGGCAAACACCACATGTTGGAGGATCCATGACAATATAACTTCTATGCAAATATACCTAAACATAACTCATTACGTTGTCTTCCTTGTCCAACTTCAACTAATTTTCTCAAGTTTGAAAATAATTAATGGGTATTCACAATCATATAAGATGTCCAAGATAATATATTTGCATGTGAAAGTTCTCTTCCTTATACTAATCATTCATGAATTGCTTGTATGACCAATATTGTGATTGTCAAGCCTCAAAAGATTTCACTTTCTAAATCCAATGCGAAGCTACTACTAGGCATGATATGAACATATAACTTCAACTTCATGACATTCAATTCATTCAACAATTTACACATAGGATATAAGTGACAAGAGTAAATGACAAACTACTTCAAAAGAAATAAGTGAAGATTGAGGGAGTCCTGGATTAGGGGGTCCTCGGACAGCCGGACTATATCCTTTGGCCGGACTGTTGGACTATGAAGATACAAGATTGAAGACTTCGACCCGTGTCCGGGTGGGACTCTCCTTGGCGTGGAAGGCAAGCTTGGCAATAAGGATATGTAGATCTCCTCCCGTGTAACCAACTCTGTGTAACCCTATCCCCCTCCGGTGTCTATATAAACCAGAGGGTTTAGTCCGTAGGACAACAACAATCATACCATAGGCTAGCTTCTAGGGTTTATCCTCTACAATCTCGTGGTAGATCAACTCTTGTAATACTCATATCATCAAGATCAATCAAGCAGGAAGTAGGGTATTACCTCCATCGAGAGGGCCTGAACCTGGGTAAACATTGTGTCCCCAGCCTCCTGTTACCATCCGCCTTAGACGCACAGTTCGGGACCCCCTACCCGAGATCCGCCGGTTTTGACACCGACATTGGTGCTTTCATTGAGAGTTCCACTGTGTCGTCATCATAAGGACGGATGGCTCGCCTCGTTGTCAAGGACAACATCACTTCGGGGGGAGCCCTGGCTGTAGGCCAAACTCTCCGACTAGGCGGTTTCGTCATGACCGCCTGTTCGGCCGCTACGCCGACGATGACTTCCCGGGTCATCGAAAACAGCCTCCACGTCAGCTCGGGATTCACCGAGCAGTTGGATCCAATAAAACTCTCTTCTTTGAACGAGCTCTTGGATCGCATCGCCGCTTTGGGAGTCGCTACAGACTATGATCAGATCGGGCTTAAACCCGACCAAGGGGAGATTAACTCCCCGCCGGTCACCCATCAGATAGCGGTGGTGGAGGAGCAATGCGGCGATTCTTCCTCTATCTTGAGGACAAACTATGTCCGGATTCCCGAGCTCTCTGAGCCGGATACCCGTCTACGGGAGGACATCGCCCAAACCCTGAACCTAGAATCAGGCAGCAGGCCAGACCTATCGGGCAACATCCCGGAGCCCGAACTTCCGAGACCGGAAACTCCTCTGCCCCTGGGTCTCAGATCGGGTCAAGGTTCGGACTTAAATCCACCCACCCACCCAGATATAAACGATCTTTCCCACATTAGACAAGAGCCCAAGGAGACAGTACACCACTATTGGGCCAGATTCCTCCTTGTAATGGACAAGGTCAAGGACTGTCGCGAGGAAGACGCAATTTCATTCTTTTGCAATAATTGCGCGCCCAAGGGAATCCTCAACGCCATAAGTCGCCGTGACATAGCACACTTCGCTGACTTGGCGGCCATAGTATGGAAGTACTATGCGATGGAAAGCGCCTGGAAAATCCAAACAAAATTTTGGGGTGCTCCGGCTCTGACAAAACCCCCAGTCCGAACTAAAAGGGTGCACTCTCGTAAGTCGCCCGACGCAATTACAAAGAAGCAAAAGCCCACTACAGGGCGTGGAACCGTATTGGAGGGATGACTTAGTGGGCCATGCAAAATTCACAGTACAACGGATACCATACCAACACACAGCCTTAGAGCATGTTGGATACTCCGGCAGGTGGCCAAGAGAGGTGAGGATCTCCTCATTAAAAATACCGCAGAGCACCATCCCGTGGATAACAACAATACACTATTGACAGTCTTCGGGACCTTCGCCTCAAATAATAGGCGTAAGCGAGCACTCCGCAGCCTTGCCGAAGTCTGCCACGTGGCAGCAACGAATCCATGGAGCGATGCGGCTATCACCTTCAATGCCAGTGACGAACCTAAATTCCGAACAGTCTGAGCACCAGCCGCTTTGGTCCTTAGTCCAATTGTGGACGGCTTTCGGCTTAATAAAGTGCTCATGGATGGCGGCAGCGGATTAAACCTCATCTATGAGGATACTCTTCAAAAAATGGAAATAGACAGAAACCGCATTGAGCAAAGCAGCACGACCTTCAGAGGAATCATCCCTAGTCGGGAGGCACGATGCGCTGGGAAAATCACACTAGATGTGGTATTCGGCACGCCGGAGAATTATAGGTCTAAAGAAATCACATTCCAAGTGGCCCCGTTCAGTAGCGGATACCACGCCCTTCTAGGGCGGGAGGCATTCACGATCTTCCAAGCCATACCCCATTACGGGTACACGAAGCTCAAAATGCCGGGCCCAATGGAATCATCACTCTAGCTAGTGATCGGGACATAGCACTCCGCGCCGAAAACAAAACAACCGCACTGGCCCTCGAGGCATTATCCGAAGCCCTCGCGGCCGAGGAATTAATTGCGCTGCGCTCCACAGTGGACAGGGACGACGTGATACTCGACAAAAGATCCAAGTCCACCTCTTTTAAACCAGCGGATGAAATAGTCAAATTCCAAGTCCACCCAACGGACCCTACAAAAACAGCATCCATCGGGGCACAGTTAAACCCCGCTGTAGACGCCACACTACGGGAGTTCCTGCGCGAGAATTGGGACATATTCGCCTGGCATCCTTCAGACATGCCAGGAATCCCACGCAGGCTGGCCGAGCATAGCCTTAACATTCTAAAGGGATTCAAGCCGGTCAAGCAGACTCTTCGGCGTTTCTCTGAACCTAAGCGACAAGCCATGGGAGAGGAGCTAGCCAAGTTACTGGAGGCCGGATTCATTAGAGAAATAAAACATCCGGACTGGCTAGCAAACCTGGTGATGGTACCAAAGAAGGATAAATCCTGGCGCCTATGTGTCGATTTCAAGGACCTTAACAAGGCTTGCCCCAAGGATCCCTTCCCCCTCCCCTGCATCGATCAAATTATTGACGCTACTGTAGGACACGACTCATTGTGTTTCCTCGACGCATACTCCAAATACCATCAAATTAAGATGGCGGAGTCCGACCAAGCCGCAACGGCATTTATCACCCCATACGGCCCCTTCTGTTTCAACACCATGCCTTTCGGGCTTAAGAACACCGGTGCAACGTATCAACGCATGATTCAGACATGCCTGGAAAAACAGATCGGCAAAATAGTGGAGGCATACGTAGACGATGTGGTCGTTAAAACCAGACACGTCGAATCCTTAATAGACGACTTGAGGCACACGTTCGACAATCTCCGAACATACGACATCAAGCTTAATCCGGAAAAATGCGTTTTCGGCGTGCCCGCCGGAAAGCTCCTGGGCTTCATCGTCTCCAGTAGAGGAATTGAAGCAAATCCGGCTAAAATCCGAGCTCTGTCACAGTTGGCTATCCCAACTGACCTCAAGCAAATCCAGAAGTTAACTGGATGCGTGGCGGCCTTAAGCCGCTTTATCTCCCGATTAGGAGAAAAGGCACTACCCCTTTATCGCCTTCTTCGGCGCACCGAACACTTCGAGTGGACGGACGCGCCCACAGCTGGATTGGAAGAAATAAAAGCCATCCTGGCCATCAACCCAATCTTGGCCGCGCCAAATGTCGGCGAACCAATGCTGTTATATATAGCGGCAACTCACCAAGTTGTAAGCGCAGTGCTCGTCATCGAACGAGAGACGGACGGACATAGATTCCCACTTCAAAAGCCGGTATACTATGTATCCGCTGTCCTCACTCCATGCAAATCACGGTACCCACATTATCAAAAGATAGCGTACGCGGTATTTATGGCATCCCGGAAATTACGACACTACTTTCAAGAGTGTTCAATTACGGTGGCCTCGGAAGTACCACTCAACGACATAATAAACAACCGCGATGCGACGGGCCGGATTGCCAAATGGGCTATCGAGCTCCTCCCGTTCGACATAACATATAGACCACGGCGAGCCATTAAGTCGCAAGTACTGGCCGATTTTGTCGCCGAGTGGACAGAAGCCGAACTCCCTAAAGAATACGACGCGTACTCCAATTAGATCATGCACTTCGACGGCTCTAAAATGCTGGCTGGTCTGGGGGCTAGCGTCGTCCTGACGTCCCCCACCGGAGATACAGTCCAATACGTACTCCAAATACTATACACAGACTCCAAAAACGCAGCCGAATACGAGGCCCTGTTACATGGTCTCCGGATGGCAGTTTCCATGGGCATTCAACGCCTGGAGGTGCGTGGGGACTCGAACCTTGCAATATCTCAAATAAATGGAGACTTCGACGCCAAGGATCCGTAAATGGCGGCTTATCGCAACGCCGTCCTCGAAATGTCAGCTCGGTTCGAGGGGCTTGAATTCCACCATGTGGCTCGGGAAAACAATCAGGCGGCGGATATCCTCGTCCGTATCGGCGCTAAGCGCGACCCTGTCCCACCTAACATCTTCTTGGAAAGGCTGTTTAAGCCATCCGTGGTATGGGAAGGGGACACCGGTAACAATAGTCCGGACCCGGCAACAACACCAGATACCGAACACTCTGACACAATCGGAGGCTCTGCCACCGAAATAACACCTTCAGCCCATGTGATAATGGCCGTCATCGCCCCGTGGACAGAACCATTCCTGGCCTACCTAACCAGGCAGGAACTACCCGAGGACCAAAATGAGGCACGCTGCATAGTGCAGCGGTCTAAAGCCTACAAGGTCCACGAGGGAGAGCTTTATAAGAAAAGCACTACCGGAGTCCTTCAAAGGTGCATCTCTGAAGAGGAAGGGTGGAAGCTTTTGGCAGAAATCCATGCTGGACTCGGCGGCCACCACGCCGCAGCCCGGGCCCTCGTAAGCAAGGCCTTCCGTACAGGTTTCTATTGGCCGACAGCCCAAGCAGACGCACATGACCTTGTTCAACGTTGCGTCGGTTGCCAGCTTTTTGCAAACCAAAGCCATATGCCGCCTACCGCTCTCTAAACAATCCCCATTACTTGGCCCTTTGTGGTCTGGGGTTTGATATGGTCGGACCCCTCAAAGGGGAAACCCATAAGAAAAAATACCTATTGGTCATGGTGGACAAATTCACCAAATGGATAGAAGCCAAACCAGTCAAAACGGCTGAATCCGGACCGGTGATAGACTTCATATCTGGGGTTGTACACCGTTATGGCATCCCCCACAGCATCAACACCGACAATGGCTCGAACTTTACAGCCGACGAGGTAAAACTTTGGTGCAGCAACATGGGCATCAAGCTCGATTATGCTTCTTTCTATCACCCGCAAACTAACGGTCAAGTCGAGCGAGCAAATGGTCTTATCATGAGCGGCATTAAACCCAGATTAGTGCGGTCCTTAAAGGAATCAAACACGCACTGGGTAGAGGAGCCCGACTCCGTACTATGGGGGCTGCGGACCACGCCGAATCGCACTACCGGATACACACTGTTTTTTATGGTGTACGGCGCAGAGGCGGTACTGCCCTGCGACATAATTCATGACTCACCTCGAGTCTGCATGTATGAAGAAAAAGAGGCCGAGATCGATCGGCAGGACAGTTTGGACGCCCTGGAAGAGGAGCGTGATGTGGCAAAAGCCCGTTCCGCATTCTATCAGCAATAGGCTCGAAGGTATCAAAGCAGAGAAGTACGGGCCAAAACTTATAACATTGGCGAACTCGTTCTACGCCTACCGGAGAAGAAAAAGAACAAGCTAAAGCCCAAATGGGAAGGTGCCTTCATTATTGACCAGGTTCTGATCGGTGGAGCGTACCGTCTGCGGGATGCATCGGATAATCAACTCGAGCCAAAACCATGGAACGCAGCCGGACTCCGAAGGTTCTACGCCTAGTGCCGGACTCTATGTTCGTCTCCTTACCTCAAGTCAATTTTTTACATATCCGTTATCTATCTTTTCTCTCTTTCTCTCTTTTTCCTTTTCTTCAAGGCCTTAAAAGGCTAAATTGTGTCTTGACTACACAATCTTGACGCGCTAACCGCGCTCATTATACTTGGGGGCTTCTTATACAGAAGCTTAATATAAGTATTTTCCGGGCTTTATGCCCCCCACATGTGTTATTCTTCCACATGTACCTTTTTTCGCCATTATATGCATCGATATGACTTAAGTTTTGGCCAAGCTGGGTTGCCTGGCTCTTGTGTTTATGCCCTACGTCCCCATTAATTCGGCTAGGGCATAAGGGGAGCACCTCTGCGATTGTTACTGCCGGGTCAGCCGGATGTGTACCTCAGACTGGGTGAAGCCGAAAGCTAGCTTTCTTAAGGGAATACTCGGTCGTGAACAAAAGATGACTTTTATTTATTTTAATACATCCCCCCAGATGTTTATAGCCTGCGTCTCTTTTCGCAGTTCAGACATGCACATTAGGGCATGCGTACCCAGTGAAAGGAACCCTTAACAGAACTATTCTCCCTGGAAGATGTTTCTTACTATCCATGTAATATAACATAGCTAGTTGGGTACTTGTCTGTTCAAGCACTTATGACCCCTACGCCTGGTCTCCACGCATACCCCGATTTTTACATAACTGAGCGGGTATTCGGATACACTCCGGACTATTGGGTCCAGAGGTCGAAGCGAAAACCGCCATGACAAATGATTTACAATCCAGCTAGGGACAATATCTGTCACTTGAAGTACACAGTCACTTAGACTGACTAAATTCTTCTTCTATACCATCCAACAGGCTGTCTAACCTACAATCCTATTGGGAATACTTTGCGGCTAATTCTACTTGGTCATACGCCAAACTGACGGGGATCTCCTTCCCGTCAGGCCCCACAGGTCCGACCTCGGCCATGTGGTTAGGATCAGCCTTGGTATACCGCGTCTTCACCATGGCCCGGGCTTCCCTCGCACCTTGTCGGCAGGCTGATATCTTCCATAATCGGAAGCACCGCCGCGCTCCCTTGAGCTTCTCTACAAGCTCCCCCATGCCCCTGGAAGGGAGACGGATGGCCACAAGGCTTGGGCAATGCCCTGCATCACCTGCCGAACTTGTTCGTGCAGTTGTGAGAGCTCTGGGAGAAGATCACCCGCGGATCCGGGCATCTCCTCCTCGGGATGACCCGTCAGCATACCTGCAGATATAAATCTATTGGTCGGTCTCTTCGCCGAACTCTTTAAAAGTTCGTTCAAGCACTTACTAAAAATGCCGCGTCGAAGCCTCTTATTCTCCTTTACGGAGTCAGCAAGCTAGGCCCGAACATCCTTCAGTTCCACGCCCAGCTGGATATTGGCATCTTGGAGATTATTTTTCTCCTGCCTAACCTTTTTAAGCACGCACTCACCAGCCTTTAGCTGTCGTTGGGCATGCGGCTCATTCCCTATCACGACCTCCGGATTCACTCCGGAGTCATCTGCAGAATCTATTGTTAGATTTGCATGCATGCCGCATACTATCTGGTACCTGTCATTCTTTACAATAGAGACAAGTGTTACCAGAGGGGGCCTTCTCGGACTCCTTCAGCGCGGCAACGGCGGCCCGTAGCTGGGCTTTGCAGTCTTCCAGCTCTTGAGACAATTGGGTATTCTTCTCTGTAAGAACCTGCACAAATAATGATCCTTGAATCAGTTGTGTCAACTGTTTCAAGTCTCAGGGGCTACTGATATATATAATCATCAGATTTTCTTACCTGTATATCCTTTACATACTGGTCCGTGGCTTTGGCAAGACCATTTTGAGCAGCACGGATGTACGCGTCTCCTGAGTTGAAGGCATCAAACGCCTCTTGGGAGAAACAAGCGTCACGGAGTACGGCCCGGCGACGCCTGTGATTCATGGCCCTCTCCACTTAAGAATTTGTAGCGGATAGTCTATCCGCATCCTCTGTAGGAGGAGCATCCGGCGTTCGCCCCGTGTTAGCTTCGGCCTCTATGTCCAGCCCTGGAGCCCGACTGGTGGAGGCGTGATCGGCAACCTCTCCGGATATAGTCCGGCGAGCATTTTTCCTACTAGGAAACGTGGACGTTATTATATTTTAAAAGACGACAACCACGGAGCGAGGTTCTGTATCATACCTCTGCGACGGCGTCTCAGTCCTGACCGCCTTCCTTTTTAGCCTACCCGGCTTCGGTGCCCCTTGTTGGCGAGTCACTGCGGGTTCGGCATGGCGTCCCAAGGGCCTTCCCTGTAAGACACCATATGTGTGCGGTAGGTGAAGTGCATAAAAGGGGATCCTTCTCGGAAGTTGGGACTCCGGTTTTACTTACATGCGGTGCAGGGAGTAGCCCGGGATAGTCGGCTATGATGGCCACCATGGCATCATCGCAGCTCAATTGATAGAATGTCCTGTCGATCAGCTCCACAAATATGACCGGATCCTCTTCGAGTCCGGGATCGAGGGCCCGGTCGGGGTCCTCCGGTTGTGGAGGCGGGCTGTGGACCTCCCTTACAGCTTTTCGCGGTTCCTGCCATGAAACGGCAAGGTAAGTACTTATGACGAAGAATGCGGGAAGGTTGGGAGTAAAAGGTGACAGCTCACCCAACTCGGAGGGTTGTACATGGAGAATCCATCCCGTGGCTTAATGCGGATGGACTCCTCTTCCTCTCCCATGTACAAATCGGACAGGATTTTTGCTAGAGCAGCAACTGAGTCCGGTCCCTTACGCCCGCAGCGGGTGGCATCATCTTCCCCGTTAAAGTGCCACATGGGGTGCCCTCGATATTGAAGTGGCTGTACTCCCCGCATTATACATATTGACATAACCTCGATTATTGTAAATCCTGATTGAGCCAGCATTTTTATCCGGCCCATCAGGTAAAGGACCTCTCCGTTATCTTCCTCCTGAGGGCTCCAAGGGTGCCAGCTGCGGCGTTTCTTCAGGGGAGCATTGTCGAACTCAGGGAGGCCCATCCGAATAGGGTCCGGAAGGGGGACATCCTCCATATAAAACCACTCCGAAGGCCAGTCCTCGGATGTCTTCTTCGGAGTACCGGACAGGTATCCGGTCCCGGCGATGCGCCATATTTTGGCTCTGCCCACTTGGTACAGTGACCCCTCCTGTGTACGGGGTACGAGGCAGAATAACCTCTTCCATAGCTCGAAATGAGCTTCGCAGCCCAGAAACAGCTCGCAAAGGGCGACATAGCCAACAATGTGTAATATGGAGGTGGGAGTGAAATTATGCAGCTGGAGGCCATAGAACTCCAGGAGCCCGCGGAGGAATGGATGAATTGGAAATCCAAGCCCTCTTAATAAGTAAGGGACGAGGCATACCCGCTCCCCCATGGATGGGCTGGGAAAGATCTCCGTTTGCTCCCCGCCGTTATAGGTGGCGAGCCCGGCCCGAACGGGGACCATATACGCTGGAGGGAGAAACCCCTTGGGTCTGTAACTCTACTAATTGGCTGTGAGGGACGGAACACTTCTCCCAATTGCCGGGCTTAGGGCTACGGGAGCGAGAGGAGGAGCTGCGATGACTGGCCATGTTGGAATGGATTTTTTTCCGGGCGCGCTTCGATGGATACTCGTTGTGGGAGGATGGTGTGATCTGGATCTGAGAATCCCCGTCTCTTTAATAGATGATTTACCCACATGGCTAGGGTGGCAATTGTAAAAATGCCCCGACTTCTCGCATTCGCTCGACGCGTGGAGAATATCCATTATTAGGCGCGGAAGCCAAGGAGTGCAACATTTATGGGAAGCCGGACACTACTCAAACAAGTATTCAGAATCTGGAGAAGAACCTGCCTTGCAATGCCGAAGACAATCTGCGCGTTGGACTCATCGCCATTGAAGCCTGGTTCAGGGGCTACTGAGGGAGTCCTGGATTAGGGGGTCCTCGAACAGCCGGACTATATCCTTTGGCCGGACTGTTGGACTATGAAGATACAAGATTGAAGACTTCGACCCGTGTCCGGGTGGGACTCTCCTTGGCGTGGAAGGCAAGCTTGGCAATACGGATATGTAGATCTCCTCCCTTGTAACCGACTCTGTGTAACCCTAGCCCCCTCTGGTGTCTATATAAACCGGAGGGTTTAGTCCATAGGACAACAACAATCATACCATAGGCTAGCTTCTAGGGTTTAGCCTCTACAATCTCGTGGTAGATCAACTCTTGTAATACTCATATCATCAAGATCAATCAAGCAGGAAGTAGGGTATTACCTCCATCGAGAGGGCCCGAACCTGGGTAAACATTGTGTCCCCCGCCTCCTGTTACCATCCGCCTTAGACGCATAGTTCGGGACCCCCTACCCGAGATCCGTCGGTTTTGACACCGACAAAGATCATGCGAGTAGTTAAGTAAATGGGTAGCTAATTGAGGACTCTCTTTTATTTAAAAACTTTCAGTTCTAAGTATCTTATTAGAACAGCAAGCAAAACAAAATAAAATGACATTCCAAGAATGGCACACATCATGTGAAGAAGCAAAAACTTAGGCTTAACCGAGGCTAACCGATAATTGTTGATGAAGAAAGGTGGGATGCCTACCGGGGCATCCCCAAGCTTAGATGCTTGAGACTTCTTGAAATACTATCTTGGGATGCCTTGGGCATCCCCAAGCTTGAGCTCTTGTGTCTCCTTAATTCCATTTATATTCCGGTTTCCCTAAATCTTAAAAACTTCATCCACACAAAACTAAACAAGAACTCGTGAGATAAGCTAGTATAAATCAATGCAAAACCTTATCATTATCTACTGTAGAAAATCACTAGAATTATTATTCAACATTGAATACTAAATTCCTCTACATATTTAATACTTCTATCCTCAAATAGAATCATTAAACAAGCAAACATAATAGCAATCTGCCAAAACAGGACATTCTGTAATGGATGAAGAAGTATCCATACTTATTTAACTCAAACAATTCTAAAAATTTACCACAATGTAGAAAATTTATCATAGCTTATTGTGCAAAAAAAAATTAACATTTTATCACATTCTGACTTTTTTCAAGAATTTTTGCAAGAGCGACAAATTTTCTGTTTTGAAACAGCAACTCATATACTTGCAAAATAAGCATGGTAAAGGCTATCCTTGCCACTTTTATTGAAATAAAAGATACAAAACATTATTATAAATACATCAACCAAATCAAAACAAAATAAAATGATGCTCCAAGCAAAACTCATATCATGTGACGAATAAAAATATAGCCTCAAGTAAGGTTACCGATATTGTTGGAGATGAAAGAGGGGATGCCTTCTGGGGCATCCCCAAGCTTAGTTGCTTGGATCTTCCTTGAATATCACCTTGGGGTTCCTTGTGAATCCCCAAGATTAGGGTCTTTTCACTCCTTATTCTCCTCATATCGATATCTCACCCAAAACTTGAACACTTCAATCACATAAAACTTAACGGAACTTCGTGAGATAGGTTAGTATGATAAAGACAAATCATTCACTTGGTACTGTCAAAGACAAGATTCATAATTGTTGTCACACAATTCCTACTGTACCTTATCATTTCCACAATTTATATTGGGCAATATAAGCCATAGAAACTAAATAAAAAGCAAACTATGCATTGAAAACAGAATCTATCAAAAACAGAACAGTCTGTAGTAATCTGTACTCCAACCATACTTCTGTAACTCAAAAATTTCTGACAAATTAGGACAACGTAGGTAATTTTTATATCAATCATCTGTAAAAATTCAGATCAAAAGCACGTTCCAGTGAATTTTTAAAATTCCTGGACTGAGTGCAAAAGTTTTTTTTTGCATAGAATCAAGTCAACTATCATCCACACTACCCCAAAGGCTTTACTTGGCACTTTATTGAAACAAAAAACATGCTTAATATAGTAGCCTTATCATGTGAACACACAAAGATAGTAGGGGTAAATGTTGCGTTGTCTCCCAATAAGCATTTTTCTTTAATGCTTTTTAGCTAGGCATGCTGAGTTCAGTGATGCTCGCATAAAAGATAAGGATTGAAACATAACAAGAGCATCATGAATCATAAGTTCCTCTCTCATGATAATTTTGAGTAGCATCATGAATATATTCATCAATATAACCATCACATAAAGCATTCTTTTCATGTTCCAAAAGCATAGAAAATTTATTAATCTCCATATAAGGAATTTTATTCTCTTTCACAATAGTGGGAGTATCATAAGAAACTCGAATACTAAAAATGGTTTCCACATTAAAAGAGTAATGTTCAGTAAAAGGATATTCAAAATTATGACAATAATTATCACTACTTTTTATAACATAAGTATCATCACAATAATCATCATAAGTAGCAACTTTGTCCTCATCATAGATAGGATGCATGCGAACATCATAGCAAATTTGATCATTCAAAGTAGGGGGGCTAAAAAGATCATCTTCATTAAGCATAACATCTCCAAGCTTGGGACAAACATTAATTGCAGCAAATAAATTCCCAAACATATCGTTCTCATCAAACACAGTATCTCCAAGCTTGTGGCTTGGCATATCATAAGCATAATCACTGTTATTATTAATAGTATGAATAGCACCAATAGTGTATCAATTATTATCATAAAAAAAATTCCAAGTTGGTGCCAAAAAGATTTTCAAGATTATAAGAAGTATCATTATCTTCCCAATCATAATCATCACAACAAGCAATAGGCATAACAAAATCATCATCAATAGTGCTCTTGGACATTGTGCCATAAGACAAAGAAGCAATATCATCATAAAGTGCATCATCTTCCACGATTATTTTTGATCCATTTTCATGAGGCACAACAATAATAGGAGCAACATTATTTGGGAGAGGTACCTTTTTACCTCTATTCTTTCTTCTTTTCTTCTTCTTCACCACATCATGTGTGGGTTTTTTTTTGAGCTTCTTATTGATGAGATTGGTTGAATAGGGAGCTCCTCCTCATCACCTATTTCATCATGAGAGACAATAGGAGGGAAAGTGGAAATCTTTACCCTTTCATTAGTATTCCTTTTATATTCTATTGGTTTCCCATCTTTCTATAATTGGCAATATAAGCATTCTCATTGCAATTTACCATGCAAAACATATAGATATTTTTTAGATTAGTTTCAATGTCATTCATGAGAATGAATACTTCAAACCAACTATTTTTATGTGTCAATTCTTCACTCCCCAAAAATAGACAAAGCTCATTATAAAGTTCAAGGGTGATCAAGTCATTGCAATATTTGGCCATGATTCGGTCATGAAAAAGTTTGCATTGGAAATTAAGATGACCATCCTTATTGCAAAGTTCACAAGTAATAGGACAAAGAGAACATAATTTTGTAGCTAATTCATCAATCACTTTGAGAAAAAAAATTGTTCTATCATGTTTATGCTTCTTACAAAATCTATCTTCCCTATAAGGCACGTCTTCACAAACTTTATGCACTCCACAAAAATTGACATGCTTATAAGAAACATTTTTGTCATGACTTGTGCAATCATCATTGGCATTTTGGATATTCAAAGAATTCATACTAACAACATTGCAATCATGCTCATCATTTATGCCAAATATTTTATTGAATTCTTCTTCTATCAATTGAGAACAATTTGTCGATCCATCATTTTCAAGAAAGACATTATAAAGATGAACAACATGAGACCACCTCAAATCCATTTTTTTGTAGTTTTCATTTACCAACCATACTAGTAATAAGACAAGAAACTAAAAGATTCAATTGTAAGATCTAAAGATATACCTTTAAGCACTCACCTCCCCGGCAACGGCGCCAGAAAAGAGCTTGATGTCTACTACACAACTTGTTGTTGTAGACTCGTGCTGGGCCGCCAAGCGCAGAGTTTTGTAGGACAGTAGCAAATTTCCCTCAAGTGGATGACCTAAGGTTTATCAATGCATGGGAGGCGTAGGATGAAGATGGTCTCTCTCAAACAACCCTGCAACCAAATAATAAAAAGTCTCTTGTTTCCCCAACACACCAAATACATTGGTAATTTGTATAGGTGCACTAGTTCGATGAAGAGATGGTGATACATGCGTAGTAATGATAGTAGATATCGATTTCTATAATAGGAATAATAAAAAACATCAAGGTAACGAGTAACAAAAGTGAGAACAAATGGTATTGCGATGCTTGAAAATGAGGCCTAGGGTCCGTACTTTCGCTAGTGCAATCTCTCAACAATGCTAATCTAATTGGATCATATAACCATCCCTCAAAATGCAATGAAGAATCACTCCAAAGTTCCTATCTAGCGGAGAACATAAGAAAATTGTTTGTGGCTATTCTTTTCGATCGATCTATCCAAGGGTTCGTACTAAAATAACACCAAGTTATTCTTTCCGATCGATATATCAAGAGTTCGTACTAAAATAACACCAAGTTATTCTTTCCGATTATCAAGTAAAATAACACGAAAGCAAATTCAGATTCATAATAATCAATCCAACACAAAGAACCTCAAAGAGTGCCCCAAGATTTCTACCGAAGAAACAAAAGACGAGAAAGTGCATCAACACCTATGCATAGATTACCCCAATGTCACCTCGCGAATCCGCGAGTTGAGTGCCAAAACATATCTCAAGTTAATCAATATAATACCCCATTGTCACCACGGGTATTCATATGCAAGACATATATGAAGTGCTCTCAAATCCATAAAAGTATTCAATCCGATAAAACAAAATCTCAAAGGGAAACTCAATTCATCACAACAAGATAGAGAGGGAGAAACACCATATGATCCAACTATATTAACAAAGCCCGCGATGCATCAAGATCATGCCATCTCAAGAATGCGAGAGAGAGAGATTAAACACATAGCTACTGGTACAAACCCTCAGCCCCGAGGGTGGACTACTCCCTCCTCACCATGGTGGCCGCCGGGATGATGAAGATGGCCACCGGTGATGATTTCCCCCCACGGCACGATGCCGGAACAGGGTCTAGATTGGTTTTTCATGGCTACAGAGGCTTGCGGTGGCGGAACATGTGATCTAGGGTTATCTTCGGGGTTTTTGGAATATTTGTCAATTTATAGGGCGAAGAGGCAGTGCGGGAGGCAACTGACGTGGGCACAACCCACCTGGGTGCGCCTGGGCCCCTAGGTGCTCCCTGGTGGGTTGTGCCCCCCTCGGGCCTCCCCTCTGGCACTTATTTGGCCCACTGGATGTCTTCTGGTCTAAAAAAATCTCCAAAAGTTTTGCTGCATTTGGACCCCGTTTGGTATTGATTTCCTGCGATGTAAAAAAACTAAGCAAAAAACGGCAACTGGCACTGGGCACTATGTCAATAGGTTAGTCCCAAAAAATGATATAAAGTTTCTATAAAATGATTGTAAAAATCCAAGAATGATAATATAACAGCATGAATACTTCATGCATTATAGATACGTTGGAGACGTATCACTCCGCATAGGCAAAGATGATGGTCTCTTACTCTTGGGTGTCTGGATACTTCGCATAGGCAAACCAAACGGCTCACTGGATCCCATGACATGATTGGCGGTAGCCATCCCATAGGAGAAGATCTGCTGCATTTGTGACTAGTTCTGAATGGAAGTGTGGGGGAACTCTGCGTCCTTAGCATGGTCCTAAGAAAGAAACACGACGTGGTTAGTTGTGATTGCCATGTTAAAGAATCTAAAACAATTGGTATGTGAGCTAACCGTTGGGTGTCCTTATTAGTGCTCGGACTCCAACGTGGTCGTGTAGATGTCCTGATCCCATTGTGTGCCGCTAAGGTCTCTGAGGTTGGACACTTGGATCCGTCTGGATCTCCATTTCCTGAGGTGGTTGCAGGCCTGGGTCAAGTTGACCTCTTGGCCATAGAACTCAAACACATAATTGGCAACATAGCTCAAGTGCATTACCTCTTGGCTATCATCTCATAGATCTTGTTAAGCACAAACGATGCCATGAGCGGTTACCGTTTCATGGAGTTCCCCCTCCCAGATAGCTTTTCCTTCCCAGCCTTGATGGTTTCCTTATGTGCAGCAACAACAACATTAGGCACAACCAACACAAATCTTGGAGGTCTAGCAGAACTCTCGAAGACATCTGTATTCAGAGGCATCTGCGCCTCGATAAGAGGCTGGATGTCTAATACGTCTCAAGCGTATCTACAATTTTTGATTGTTTCATGCTATTATATTATCATTTTTATATACTTTTCTACCAATTTATATTATTTTTTAGACTAACCTATTAATTTAGTGCCTAGTGTCACTTCCTATTTTCTTCTTGTTTTTGGTTTTGCAGGAAATCAATATGTACGGAGGTCCAAATACATTGCTGATTTAACACGATTTTTGGGCAACAAGAAACACAGAAGCTTCGGGAGAGATCGAGACGAGCACCAGGGGGCACACAGCCAGGTGGCGCGGCTAGGGGGTGGTCGCGCCCCTGTTCAGGCGGGGCACACCGATATCGCCTTGATTTGATTCCACCGCCATAAATTCTTATAAATACCAAAACCATCTGTCGTACCTCTAGAAGAATTTTATCACCATCGCAAGCCACTGTTCCCGCGGAGATCCCATTTGGAGACCTGTTCCGGAGCCCTGCCAGAGGGGGAAGCCCTTGCCGAAGCAATCTTCATCAACCTTGCCGCTTCCATGACCATGTGTGAGTAGTTCCACCAGGACCTATGGGTCCATAGTAGTAGCTAGAAGGTTCTCTCTCTTTTTGGATCTTCAATACTGAAAGAGCATGGTGCCCTCATGTATGGTTTTGGTAATTGTGACAATCCCTATGGAGCAATGGTTAACTTGAGTAATATTTGAAGGGTTTGTCCATAGGCATTGCTTGAAGACCATTCATTGGTTTCAAGGATATAAGAAGGAGCTATGTGTTGACCAAGGTGCTATTCAAGGATTTATCCAAATATTGGTCATGTGAGAGTTGAGCCTATTGCAAGCATGTCTTGAAGAAGAAGATTGTGGGAACATTCATGTTTACCTTCAAGACATCATATTTTTTAAGAGAGAAGATATGATACATGGTTGATCAAGACTAAGTACAAAGAGTGGATTCAAGTTGATCAACGTAAAAAGCGTAGAATATGTACCAAGTGGGATCATGTGATCTCATAGTATGGTAAGAATTGTGCATTACGCTTTGTGAACTGACCCATGATTTATGTGTTTGGTGTTTCTATGCAGGGTTAGGTATCTTTACATGGGCTTGCATCAAAAGGAATATTTCATATAACCCAAGAGAGGACGACATCAAGTGATGATAGTCATCAAGGTTGTGGTGTGCAAGTTCAAGGTTCAAGAGGAGCATCACGAAGAGATCATATGCTTGAAGCTTGTCGACCATTTGGTGATAATGGTCTTGTGAAGATGTGCCTGAAATTGGCTCTCCCATAGTGACGTATGGGGGAGCAAATTGTGAGTCTTCACCAAGTGTGCGATAACAAGAAAGGTGTTCCAACTTGAGGAGGGCATGATCGTCATCATCTAGCTCAAGTGGATTATGAGCAAGGCAAAGGTTTGACCTTGACAAGTTTTCTATTTTACCGGTCTCATGGTGTTTGTTGGGAGACCAAGTTATAGGATTGATTGTTGTACTATCAAGGGGGGCTCTCGAGTGAGTAGCTTGGTCATATCATTCGTAGAGGGCTCAAATGATTGCATCCTTGGCATTATCTTTATTGGTTCTTATTTGGTTTTTCTCTATGTGATGTTTTAGAGTTTGTGTGCGTCTTCTTTTCAGACTCAAGTCATTGAAAACAGAATTCATATGCATCATCTTTGCGTTTTCAGTATTGGAGATTTTTCTGGTTCATATTTGGGGAAGGTTCTCTTCCTCATCCTATTGGCATTTCGTCTCCATTTCTAGTTCTTAATATAAACAAAGCTTGAGTTTGTTGATTTCGGAGTTCATTTGCAAAAGCTATGGTAGTTTTGGTCTTACTTGACTCTTCTATTCTGTTTTGGCATTACTGGTATCTACCCAATGGTAGTACCGCTGGTATCTATGGTAGTACCGCTTTTGTGGTACTCCCATAGTTGTATAGTGTCTACTACCACGAGGGTATCTGTTGCCCTCTGGTAATTCACAGTAGTACCACTTGCTCCTAGCAGTAGTACTGCTTGTGCGGTACTTTCGCTGGTGTGCAGCGCATAATACCGTGAGGGTCTCTGTTGCCCTCTAGTAATTCATGGTAGTACCGCTTGTGTGTCGCGCGTACTACCATGAGAGTCTCTGTTATCCTCTAGTAAATCATGATAGCACCGCTTGCTCCTAGCAGTAGTACCGCTTGTGCGGTACTTCCGTTGTTGTGTCGCTCGTGCTATCGTGGGAGTCTCTGTTACCCGCTAGCAATTTCGATGTAGTATCACTCATTCAATTTGTGCCGGTAGTACTGCCAGAGCAGTACTACTGCGCCAATTCCGCGCCGGTCCTCCTTGGGTCTCTATAACTCCCCTAAGTTTAGCGGTAGTACCGCTCCCCAGAGCGGTAGTACCGCTTGAGCATTTTTCAATTCATAATGGTTGGATTTCTCTTCCCACTAGACTTTAAGCAAGTTTCCCCCATCCATTGCTGACCTCTTGAAACTTGCTTTATCTCTATTCCTCCCATAATTCTTGCATCTCTGTGAGGGTAAAGACAGAGAAGATCTAGATCTACATTTCCACAAATCCATCTCTCGTCTAAGTGAGGGGACCCTTTGGATATGGAACTTGGAGTTCTTTTGTGTTCTCCTTGTTCTTCCTCTCATATTCCTCCATACCTTTCATTGCTTTGGTGGGATTTGAGAGTGAGGACCGGAGTTGAGCACTTCGTGTGTTCTTGCCATTGCATTATTAGTTGCATCAGTTCGAGTTCTCCACGGTGGTATGTGGAAGTGAAAGTTGAGAAGCTTATTACTCTTGGGTGTTTGGGAACCCTAGAGCTTATGCCTCTTGGGGTGCTTGGGTGCCCTGGATGATTGGTGGTGTCGCGAAGCTCAATCATTGTGGTGTAAAGCTTAAGGCAAGCTTCGGGGTCTCCAATTAAGTTGTGGAGATTTCCCCAAGCAATTTGTACGGGTTCGGTGATCGCCCCATGTGACGCCCCCGTTTCAATCATACACTAATCATACACGCAAACGTGTACGATCAAGATCAGGGACTCACGGGAAGATATCACAACACAACTCTAAAAATAAAATAAGTCATACAAGCATCATAATACAAGCCAGGGGCCTCGAGGGCTCGAATACAAGTGCTTGATCATAGACGAGTCAGCGGAAGCAACAATATCTGAGTACAGACATAAGTTAAACAAGTTTGCCTTAAGAAGGCTAGCACAAACTGGGATACAGATCGAAAGAGGCGCAGGCCTCCTGCCTGGGATCCTCCTAAACTACTCCTGGCCGACATCAGCGGCCTGCACGTAGTAGTAGGCACCTCCGGTGTAGTAGGAGTCGTCGTTGACGGTGGCGTGTGGCTCCTGGGCTCCGGCATCTGGTTGCGACAACCAGGTAGAAGAGAAGGGGGAAAAGAGGGAGAAAAGCAACCGTGAGTACTCATCCAAAGTACTCGCAAGCAAGGAGCTACACTACATATGCATGGGTATATGTGTAAGGGGCCATATCGGTGGACTGAACTGCAGAATGCCAGAATAAGAGGGGGATAGCTAATCCTGTCGAAGACTATGCTTCAGGTCACCTCCATCTTGCAGCATGTAGAAGAGAGTAGATGGTAAGTTCACCAAGTATCAGCGCATAGCATAATCCTACCCGGCGATCCTCTCCTCGTCGCCCTGTTAGAGAACGATCACCGGGTTGTATCTGGCACTTGGAAGGGTGTGTTTTATTAAGTATCCGGTTCTAGTTGTCATAAGGTCAAGGTACAACTTTGGGTCGTCCTTTTACCGAGGGACACGGCTATTCGAATAGATAAACTTCCCTGCAGGGGTGCACCACATAACCCAACACGCTCGATCCCATTTGGCCGGACACACATTTCTGGGTCATGCCCGGCCGCGGAAGATCAACACGTCGCAGCCCCACCTAGGCACAACAGAGAGGTCAGCACGCCGGTCTAAATCCTATGCGTGCAGGGGTCTGAGCCCATCGCCCATTGCACACCTGCACGTTGCGTACGCGGCCGGAGAGCAGACCTAGCAACCTCCATTTCAAAGGAAGTCGCGTTACGCGGTCCACCCCGGCGCGCGCCGCTCTGTCGCAGACGTCACGAAGGCTTCGGCTGATACCACGACGTCGAGTGCCCATAACTGTTCCCGCATAGTTGGTTAGTGCGTATAGACCAAATGGCCAGACTCAGATCAAATACCAAGATCTCGTGAAGCGTGTTAATTGATGTAACTGCGGACACCGACCAGGGCCAGGCCCACCTCTCACCTAGGCGGTCTCAACCTGCCCTGTCGCTCCGCCACAAAGATCCACCCAGAGGGCCGTCGGGACAAAGGTCCTTTCAGCCCCCAATCCGTGAATCACTCGCGGGTGCTCCACGAGCCGACCCGACTTTAGTCACCACATGTATAATGTATAAAGTATATAGTATAAACCCGTGATCACCTCCCAAGTGATCACATCATGATAGTATAGCACAGCAGATGGACAAGAATGTAGGGCCACTGATGGAAAACTAGCATCCTATACTAAGCATGTAGGATTGCAGGTAAAGGTAACAACAGTAGTAGCAAGGACAGGCTATGCATCAGGATAGGATTAACGGAAAGCAGTAACATGCTACACTACTCTAATGCAAGCAGTAGAGAGTAGAATAGGCGATATCTGGTGATCAAGGGGGGGGGGGCTTGCCTGGTTTCTCTGGCAAGAAGGAAGGGTCGTCAACACCGTAGTCGAACTAGGGGTCGCCGGCAGTCTCGGGTTCTACCGGAAAGAAGTAACAGAGGGGGAACACAATAAATAACAGAGCAATCAAAGCATCACAAAGTGTAACATGGCATTACGCGGTGCTAGAGGTAACCTAATGTAGTAGTAGGTGCTACTGGCGAAGGGGCAAACATCCGGGAAAGTATCCCCGGTGTTTTGCGTTTTCGGATAAATGAACCGAAGGGGGAAAGTTGCATGTTTGCTATGCTAGGGATGTGTGGCGGGTGAACGGGCTGCGTATCCGGATTCATCTCGTCGTTCTGAGCAACTTTCATGTATAAAGTATTTTAATCTGAGTTACAGATTATTTTCTATGATTTTCTAAATTTTTAATCATTTTCTGAATTTCTTTATCTATTTAATTCTAACATTATCCAGAATAGTGTCTGCTGATGTCATCATGATGCAATGCTGAGGTCATCAGTCAACAGTGCGGTTGACTGGGTCAAATCTGACCTGTGGGTCGAGTGGGACCCACGTGTCATTGAGAAAGTGGTGAGATAGGATTTGTTTTAAACTAATTAGGATTAGTTAAGTGTGGGCCCCATTAGTTAGTGACAGATTAGTGTTTTAATTAACAGGTTAATTAATCAGGATTAATTAAATAAGTTGATTAATTAATTTCAATTATTTTTTTAGTTTTTTTATAACCGTTCCCGGGGCGTGGGCCCCGGCTGCCAGTGGCCCATGAGGCCAATGCAGCGGGCATTTAACGGGTGCGGGCGGGGTACCCGTCGGGGCGAACCTGGGAGACGGCCACGGCAGGGCACTCGGCGGCGAGTGGTGAGCTACATGGGGCAGAGCGGAGCACGGTCGCGGGCAGCGAGGAGCGCCGACGCGGGGCCGTAGCAGGGAGGCGGCAACACGAGCAGAGGCGGCGGGAGCAGCGGGTGCGCGTGCGCGTGGCCGCGGCCAGGGGCGGAGGAGGGCGGCCAACCAAGGCAAGGGCGCGCCCTGGGCACGCGCGGGCAGTGAGCAGCTGCAGGGAGAAGCAGCAGCGGCAAGACCAGTTGTGGGCAGCGCAGCAGAGGAGGCGAGCGGGAACGCGGCAGTAGGCAACATGGGTGAGCGCGAGCGACAGCGGGTGACCGGAGCAAGGGAAGACGGTGTCGGATGGGGAGGTCCTCACCGGCCCTGTAGTGGTGCATGAGTGTGCTCGGGAAGGGCCAGAGCTGCGGGGCGTTGACGAGTAGGCGTCGGGGCGGCGAGCACGGCAGGGACGAGGTGGCGCCGGAGGAGGCGAGCGGCGACGCGAACGACGAGGGTCGATGAAGGCCGTTGGGGAGGAGGACGAGCAGGCGATCCGGCGATGGATGACGGCTCCAGGCGGCGAGGTGGCTCCGGCGACAGCGGTTGGCGCTGGGCGTCGGCCTCCTCTCGATCCCGATCCAATCGGGAGAGGGGGGGATATTTCGGGGGGAGGAGTGGGGGTGTCGGTGGGGCGAGTGGGGAGTGGGGGAGGTATATGGGGTGTGGGGGTGGGCCGGCCTGGTGGGTCGTGGCCCAGTTGGGTCGGTGGCCTGCTGGGTCGGAGCCCCCCGGGGGGGGGTTTCTTTTCCTTTTTTTGTTTGTTTTTCTCTTTTGTATTTTCTTTCTTTTATTTATTTTCTCTTCTGTTTTAATTCAATTTAAAATATTTATGCATTTTATAAAACTGTGTCTTCTACACCATAATTACCTATGTAATATTTAGTACAAACCAAACATTGTTATTCTAATGTTTGAAAACTTCTATTGTTTTCCTTTAATTAAATTTTGAATTTGTTTCGGTTTTGAATTATCTAGAGTTTATCAACAGTAACCGAGGTGACATGGCATCATTAGCGGGGGATCACTGTAGCTTAATTAACCGGGCGTCACAATTCTCCTCCACTACAAGAAATCTCGTCCCGAGATTTAGGAGACGTAAGGGGGGAAGAAGATTCTAGTTACGAAATTCTAGCGAGTGTTCTCAGTTTTAGTTGCTCTCCTCGAAGTGGTCGATCCATAACGCCGATGTTTTCATACTTCGGCCTGAGGTCATCATGATCAAGTCGGCATCCTTTCTTCGGGAACTCCTTCATACTTACGAAAAGGATAAGGGGTAGCTTTGGAAGAGCGGAACTCTACAAGGTGGCTATCTTGGTTTATAACTCAGGGACTGTGGTAGAAAGTAACTCTCGAATGGAAACTTAAGACAATATCGAGAGCAAGGTAAGTAGGTACCATGAGAAGTTTCAAGCGGGTAGGCAATCGTTCGATGCCTGAAACAAAGTGTGAAAGGGGTCTAGAGCAACGAGAATAAGTATTGCGTCTGATACCAGAATAGATCACTTGGCAGGTGGCCCATGAATTACATATGAAGTCAAGCGCGAGGAATAACTTTGACAACAGGGTGTACAGGAGAGTCAAGTTTCGATCTTGTGGAACTGTGGGTTATGGGCCCACCATGTGTGTTAAAAGTAGGAAGGGCGGTGACGTCTTGCACGATCATGTAAGTAAGGATGTCAGAGGGTAGCCTGTCAGTTATGTTGGCAACAACGCCGGTACCAAGGGCGAGGAACGAAGAGAACCCTTTTCTTGCTCGTTGATCAAGGCAGACAATTAGGCAAAGTTCTCGTCCATCGGTGGATACCGGAATGTCATCAACAATAGTAACAGGTTCTTACTGACAGAGTTGTACACCGAGGTGCTTACTAAAGTAGTGACTTATTACTGCTTAGATCATATAAACCTCAAGAAGGTTAAACAAAACAATGGAAAGGAAAATGTGATTATCAGTTTAAACAGAACAATGCAAAGGAAAAATGTGTTTAAACACATAATTCAGGGGTATATCCTTCCCAAGGACAAGCAGAGCATGATATCCATGACAGGATAGAAAGTAGAAAACCATTGAGGCAAGGGGGGAGGAATTTCATGATATTACCCGTACAACGGTGTTTGGATAATTGATAAAGAAATTTTAGCATTATGCTTCAAATGTTCCTATTAATGATAGGAGTACCACATACATGCTTCGAGATTGCATTCACATGGTCTTCAAGCAAAGGTCGGACTTTCGATACACAAGGGATTCATCAGGAACAACTTGTAAATTAAGTCTTACGATTTCCTCATGGAAGAATCGCTAAGCTTGCCAAAAGGAAACTATAACAATAGGTCCTTCGGCCAGGTGTGCTAGGCATGACATCACCTTACCGGGTCACATAAGGACCATTGTTATAACTCTTGGAAATATGTTCCAACCATCATATCTGACCGAGATTCAGATCAAATTGGTGTCAGGATAACTCAGACTCAAGATGCCTGACAAGAAAGGTGCAACACAAATTGTCGAGAAGACATCGTAAGATTCTCAGGAAATGAACCATGGAAGCAAGTTCCGAAACAAGAGTTCATCATTAAATCAAGGAGAGGGTTAGGAGGTGGCTGATGGACTCAGCGAAAATTCATTGAGATTCCCAAAAGATGGATTTCCATAATTATTTGAACAAGGAGATAACACTTGTCAGATCAAATGATATAATGATGTATGCTCGAGGAGAACATCCACGAGTAAACATTGGTTGAAAGGTGCACCCGAAAGATGGGCTTAGGTAGCATGATCAACGTTAGAATGGTGGTTCAACAACCAATAGTCTAAGAACGAACTATCGACCATTAACTTCAAAGCAATAGGGTCGCTAGAAGTACAGAATCCAAGCAGCACCGTTCACTTGTTGGTGTCCCGGTTAGAATCAACACGGGGACCAAGAAACAATGGTGATGGTGTTAAGTATCATAATACCAAGAATTATTTAAGAGGTGGAGCAATTCTCACAACATCCTTGATATAAAACATGATAATAATCGAAGGTGGAACATAACAAAAGCTGGATAGCGAGGAGCTCCATAACATGAACAAGTTTGGGTTGGAGGGAAGTCAATAATGTTGTTGATGATAACACAAATCATCGAGGGGAAAGGATGATATCTCTCATCATGAATTCGATTGATATCCTGGAAACGCTCAGAATGTTGATGATGACCACGACACATTTGTCGAGAGGTTTCATGAAGAGGTAATCGGTCGGCGATGACATCAAGTCAAAGGAATGATGAAGCAAAAGGTTATTGGAACCAAGGGTACGACACAAACTCAAAATCAAGCTTGTTGTTCAAGGCGAAATTATATGACGAGAAAGATCGACGTAAGCTTAGCTCATCGTCGAAAGTTGTGCTTCGGGATTAAGGACCAGGTAGCACAGTTAAAATCGGCACGATAATGATATAGCCGAGCAGGCTAGGAATGACGTGATCGAGTTCAAAGTCGTAGGTAATGAAGGTTCCAAGAGTTGTTTAATCGCGGTGCAGACTTGATTCAATTATCGATGTCTTTGAGTGTTTAATAACTCAGAGCTCGTGAAAGAAAACATTGGAATCAGTGAGAATGCAGTACTTGATGAAGAACTCATAAGAAGTTATGCAGTTCCGTGATAATCTCGAGATACCAGGGGGTAATACTCGACGACAGATCAAAGTAGAGGTTGGACTGGGGTATTGCTCTGCAGAAGACAAGTGCCTAAACTTGCACGAGAAATGGTATTTAAAGGAGAACATGGTCGGAACCACGATTGCAAAAGGCCAGATCCCAGAAATAAGATGAACTTATACCAAAGGAATAATTCATTTAAGACAAGCTTTAATGATAAGATCTACATCGTGTCCATGGGCATGAACACAAAGTTCAAGGTCGACTCCCACTTCTTCAATGCACAACCTTTCATTCACTGCTCTACTTAAAATGATTTGAGTGCGAAGATCTACCTGGTGAATTACCAGAGGAGTATGAACCTTGGAAAACTTTCAGGTTCACACTGATTAAGAAAGGCATAGGTTCAACCCATCGGGGCATCTTAGAAACATATACCACAAGCTTCAAGATTAAATATCACCAGCTCGAAGGCAGAGCCTGGTTGGCCAAATCAGAGAATATGACTTACCAATGACATTGTGTATCAGGGAAAGAACTCCTCGAGTTTTTTTTGATACGAAGGACACTGTCGGATGATAATTCAAAACCTAACGGTCCATAACGGTGTTAATGTGAGTACTGGCACAATCAGAGGAAGAAACAATGCAAGGCATTGGATTATAGAAACAACTGACTAATTCAAAGTTCATATGCAAAGGAATTTATGATTTCCAAATCAAGGGATCAGAAGCTAACGCTCTGATGAAGGATGGATAACTTGAGTAAGCTTAGGGGTACAACCGACGACAATTTGATTGGTCGAGATCCAGCTCATGTTAAAAAAATGACGTCTGAGCCGGAAGGATGAATTCTAGGATCTAATTGAGGATTGCGACCATTCGCAACATATTGACTCAATGGACTCAAAATGATAATGACAAAGGATGCCAATAAGATTACCAGACTTATGGGATTAATCATAATGGTAGCAAGCAAGAATTTCAAGAGCATTAGGATGTCGAGGATTTTCAGAAGAACGAATGGTATTTCAAAGACTTTTGTGAAATACATGAATCAACTGGGGATGAGCGGATACTCGATAGGTGCAAGAAATTATCCGTAGGGGTATTCATGTGGCAAGGAACTGCAAGGCAGTCGGCACAAACTATTCTCGGAACAATAAAGAAAATTTCGGGGTATCTTGTAATAACAAGATCAACTAGGAAACATTGTATGAATGGCGAGTATATGTGGTTACCCATAGGGGTTTATGGATGGAAGGGAATTGCAAAAGTGATGCCATAAAGTCTCGAGAGAACATCGGAGAGTATCTTTGGATTCTTCTGGTGCAGCAAACGATCATCTGTAATAAGGGGCTCTCCGGGAGAAAGTTGTTACAAGAACCTAATGTTAGAGTTTAGCAAATTCATTTAACCCGAATAGAAGAGATGTCAGAGTCCCAGAGTATAGGTTGAGGAATAAAAGATCCTACTACCACCCAATGGCGACGTGGGCCCGTAAGACACACAGCCATGTTAGTAAAAAGTTTTGCAATGTCTAGACTCGACTTCGGCCAAAGAGTGTGGAAGGGGGATTCCTACAGGCAGTCGGCTCTGATACCAACTTGTGACGCCCCCGTTTCAATCGTACACTAATCATACACGCAAACGTGTACAATCAAGATCAGGGACTCACGGGAAGATATCACAACACAACTCTAAAAATAAAATAAGTCATACAAGCATCATAATACAAGCCAGGGGCCTCGAGGGCTCGAATACAAGTGCTCGATCATAGACGAGTCAGCGGAAGCAACAATATCTGAGTACAGACATAAGTAAACAAGTTGCCATAAGATGGCTAGCACAAACTTGGATACAGGTCGAAAGAGGCACAGGCCTCCTGCCTGGGATCCTCCTAAACTACTCCTGGTCGTCGTCAGTGGCCTGCACGTAGTAGTAGGCACCTCCGGTGTAGTATGAGTCGTCGTCGACGGTGGCGTCTGGCTCCTGGGCTCCAGCATCTGGTTCCGACAACCAGGTAGAAGGGAAAGGGGGAAAAGAGGGAGAAAAGCAACCGTGAGTACTCATCCAAAGTAACGGAGGGGGAACACAATAAATAACAGAGCAATGAAAGCATCACAAACTGTAACATGGCATTACGCGGTGCTAGAGGTGACCTAATGTAGTAGTAGGTGCTACTGGCGAAGGGGGAAAACATCCGGGAAGGTATCCCCGGTGTTTCGGGTTTTTGGATAAATGAACCGGAGGGGGAAAGTTGCGTGTTTGCTATGCTAGGGATGTGTGGCGGGAGAACGGGCTGCGTATCCGGATTCATCTCGTCGTTCTGAGCAACTTTAATGTATAAAGTATTTTAATCCGAGTTGCAGATTATTTTCTATGATTTTCTAAAGTTTTAATCATTTTCTGAATTTATTTATCTATTTAATTCTAACATTATCCAGAATAGTGTCTGCTGATGTCATCATGATGCAATGCTGAGGTCATCAGTCAACAGTGCGGTTGACTGGGTCAAATCTGACCTGTGGGTCGAGTGGGACCCACGTGTCATTGAGAAAGTGGTGAGATAGGATTTGTTTTAAACTAATTAGGATTAGTTAAGTGTGGGCCCCATTAGTTAGTGACAGATTAGTGTTTTAATTAACAGGTTAATTAATCAGGATTAATTAAATAAGTTGATTAATTAATTTTAATTATTTTTATTTTTATTATTTTTTAGTTCTTTTTTTAATAACCGTTCCAGGGGCGTGGCCCCGGCTGCCAGTGGCCCATGAGGCCAATGCAGCGGGCGTTTAACGGGTGCGGGCGGAGTACCCATCGGGGCGAACCCGGGAGACGGCCATAGCGGGGCGCTCGGTGGCGAGTGGTGAGCTACACGGGGCGGAGCGGAGCACGGTCGCGGGCGGCGATGAGCGCCAACGCGGGGCCGTAGCAGGGAGGCGGCAACACGAGCAGAGGCGGTGGGAGCAGCGGGTGCGTGTGCGCGTGGCCGCGGCCAGGGGCGGAGGAGGGTGGCAAACCAAGGCAAGGGCGCACCCTGGGCACGCGCGGGCAGCGAGCAGCTGCAGGGAGAAGCAGCGGCGGCAAGACCAGTCGTGGGCAGCGCAGCAGAGGAGGCGAGCGGGAACGCGGCAGTAGGCAACATGGGTGAGCGCGAGCGACAGCGGGTGACCGGAGCAAGGGAAGACGGGGTCGGATTGGGGAGGTCCTCACCGGCCCTGTAGTGGTGCATGAGTGTGCTCGGGGAGGGCCAGAGCTGCGGGGCGATAATGAGTAGGCGTCGGGGCGGCGAGCACGGCAGGGACGAGGTGGCGCCGGAGGAGGCGAGCGGCGACGCGAATGACGAGGGTCAATGAAGGCCGTTGGGGAGGAGGACGAGGAGGCGATCCGGTGATGGATGACGGCTCCAGGCGGCGAGGTGGCTCCGACGACAGTGGTTGGCGCCGGGCGGCGGCGAACGATGACGAGGCGGCGGCGTATGGCGGCGGCCTCCTCTCGGTCCCGATCCAATCGGGAGAGAGGGGGGAGATATTTCGGGGGGGAGGAGTGGGGGTGTCGGTGGGGCGAGTGGGGAGTGGGGGTGGTATATGGGGTGCGGGGGTGGGCCGGCCTGGTGGGTCGTGGCCCAGTTGGGCCGGTGGCCTGCTGGGCCGGAGCCCGGGGGGGTTTCTTTTCCTTTTTTGTTTGTTTTTCTCTTTTGTATTTTCTTTCTTTTATTTATTTTCTCTTCTGTTTTAATTCAATTTAAAATATTTATGCATTTTATAAAACTGTGTCTTCTACACCATAATTATCTATGTAATATTTAGTACAAACCGAACATTTTTATTTTAATGTTTGAAAATTTTTATTGTTTTCCTTTAATTAAATTTTGAATTTGTTTCGGTTTTGAATTATCTAGAGTTTATCAACAGTAACCGAGGTGACGTGGCATCATTAGCGGGGATCACTCTAGCTTAATTAACCGGGCGTCACACCCCAAGAGTCACTAATTGTACGGGTTCAGTGACCACCCTCAAGGGTCCTTTAGTGGAATCACGACACGTTGCATTGTGCGAGGGCATGAGGAGAATACGATGGCCCTAGTGGCATTTTGGGGAGTATTGTGCCTCCACACCGCTCTAACAAAATTAGCATCCACAAGGGTGTGAACATTTTTTTGAATATTTACTGTAGGGTAAAAAAACCACAGTCCTTTATTGCAACAAACAAACAAGCAAAACTGTACAGAGGAGTTCAAAGGTTACAGACCTAAACTAAGTTAGAGAGAAAACTTACTTTACATGAGGGAGTTAACCCAATCAACAACCCTATGCCTAAAACTATCCTTAAGTCTATGAGACAACAGAAGGATATCATGTACAAAATTACATCTCCATGCTGCAAAAGTAGCCCTTATCCCCCTGAAGGTTCTTCCATTCCTCAGAATCCAAATATTCCAAGCAGCTGTGACAATCACTTCAAAGAAGAATGGGTGTCCAAATCTTTGCCTTGCTTGGGAGATACACTGCTGGATATTAGAGCCATGGCTCCAATCAATTTGCAAATAATTCCAAACCCTGCAACTGAAGTTACATTCAGTGAAAATATGTGCTCTATCTTCATAGACATAAGCATTACAGATGACACATATGTTATCATCCAAAGGGGACCCCCAATGCCGTCTGACCAACATATCCTTCGTGTTGAGCCTGTTAAAGAAAAGGAGCCAGCCAAAAACTTTAATTTTCATAGTACATCTGCTCTGCCAAAGCAACTTGCAGGGTTGGATAGTTGGAAGGTGCGTATGCATGATAACATAAAAGCTCTTAGCTGAGAACTGCCCAGACTTTCCAGGCCATATCCAGACATCAGGCAAAGTGGGATCTCTTTGTAGATTAAACAACCATCCTTCCAAGATTGCCAATTCAGCAAGGGTGTGAAATTGGGGATGCATCATCGTCTCTGTGTGCCTCAGTTATCTCATACCTGAGCCCTTTACTTATGCACTTACTTTGTGATAGCCATAGTGATTCATGTTATATATCTTGCTATCACATACTTGTTTATCTTGCTTAGCATAAGTTATTGGTGCACATAGTTGAGCCTAGTATATTTAGGTTTTTTTCTTGACAAATTAAACGCTAGTTTTATTCCACATTTTTCAAGCCAAAACCATAATTATTTTAAAACCTCCTATTCACCCCCCCTCTAGGCGACATCCACGTCCTTTCAAATACCATGTTCTTGTTCTTGATCTAGATCAATCTGATGTAATTCCGTGATGTGTTTGTTGGGAGATGATGAATTATCACTTTATGATTGGATTGTTTATTCAAATAAACTGGATCTTTTGAGGTTTTGTTGTTGCATAATTAAATAGCTTTGTATGCTCTCCAATCTATCTATCCTCTTGGGCCATCTTTGATGGGTTTTTCTTCAGAGGGAGTTGCTTTGTAGTGGGTTCAATCTTGCAGTGCTCTAACCCAGTGACAATAAGGGCCAAGACACACATTGTATTGTTGCCCTTAAGGATAAAACAACGAGGTTTTTTTCATATTGATTGACTTCTTCCCGTTTACATTATGTCGTCTTGCTTATTGCAGTATTCCATTTCTTACAAACCTAATGCCTTGAGATGCATGTTGGATATCGGTTTTAGGGTAGAGTATTAGTAGTAGATGCAGTTGGATTAACGTTCTATTTATCACAGATGTAATGCCTATATAAGATTATGCCATAAATGATCATAGTCACGAGTATTGCAATTCGGTTAATTTCCCAACTATAATTTGTTTACCATGCTACTTTCTCTTTTTGAGAGAGATACCACTAGTGAACCTATGGCCCCGGGATCTATTCTCCATTAATAAATTCTTCTACACCATTGCCTTTTTTATTGGCCTTACTATTTTACCACTATCTATCTCTATTTGCTTTTAATCTTGTAACTAGCAAGACAAGGGGCTTGGCAACCCTCTTGCCATGTTGGGTGCAAGTTTTTGTTTTGTTTGTGTGCCAGTGTTGTTTATCTTCTTAGCTTAGAGCTGCCTATTAGATTGATAACCTTGGTTCTCTAACTGAGGAAAATACTTTGCTTTTGTTCTACTTCACCCTTCCATTTCGGGGGAATCCCAACAACTCCTATGGGAGTCAGTAGATTCCTCAACATAGGACGGCAGGAATTGACTCTCAGACAAGACAATGGCCAAATTAAACTCTTGCGTGCTCATGTCCTACAAGAATTAGCATTAGGACTACATGACTAGTGGAACACACTACCCATGGATAGTAAGAAAGACCACTGCACCTGGATAGTAAGAAAGCCCACTACACATGGATCGTGAAGTTCAACACACCTCGTTATGACTGATTTTGAAGCTCATAGTATGCAAAGTAGTTCAGTGCACTACCACCCCTACATATTGATCATACTTGCAAACTAGCATACTACACGTGCTCTAATTCACAAGCTAGTACCACATCTACCATACTATCATTCTTCTCAACATGGAAAACAAAATGAACATCATCAAAGCCTACAAGCAAAACCTAGCATGCTACCAATCCATCACCACTAGCTACCACATCATCACATTCTCACAAATCGACAATGTACAATGCTACCACATGCTCACAGATCTATTCATATGACATGCTCACGGATCTAAGTTAGAACGAATAGGGAGAATAGAGGATCAAACTTGCATCCATCGATGAAGCCGGGTGAAGGCGCAAAACAGGTCGGAGAAGACGAGGAAGACAAACAGTTGTCGTCGACGCCTACCGCTAGCAGGAGAAGACGTGTTGCTTACCTGCTTATCGATGACGAATCCACACGGGACGGGGGGGTGCGGGCTCGAAGGGGGGCGGGGGTTGAGCGATGAGCTGAAAGTGGTTATATAGGGCGAACAATTCGGTGGATGGTGACCCAATTCCTCCTGCCGCTTCTTCGAGGGCACGTGCGAGCTCACACCATCTCACTGCTCGCATGAGCATGGTGCCACGTTCCCCTCATCTACAATGTGAGAGCCTGGTTGGGAGGAAACATCTGATCCATTCATTCCTAGCCGTCATGGCTGGTAGGTGCTTTAAACATAACACGGGTCAAGAATGTAGTGCACCATAGGCTACCAAAAGGGTCAAAACTACATAGCCCTGGCCATGTTTATAATATGCAGGATACTAAACATGTCCTAGAGTTTTTCAGACATGGCCGCACCATATAGCCGTCGGTTGGCTATATTGTTAGTCTTGCTCTAATGCCCTGGTCATTTGTCTCCTTCATGAAGTCAACCAATAGAGATATTCTCTTTCCAAGATGACTTGGGTGAGGTCAAGGGAGGGCATATTATTAGGAAATTGATTATGAGGCTATGGTTCTCAAGGGACTAATTACAGATTGGCTTACACCCTCAAAATATCTGGTGGAGGAGATGAGCCGAATATTACTCTCATATTTGTTTCCGACCTATGTTGATTGTATGCATCTGATCATACAGAACCCGCTTATTCCAAATCAAAAACTCATTATCTTCCAAAAAAGAAAATTAAAATACTTTTTTAGAGAAAAGGCGAGAGCCCGACTTTATAAATAAAGCCACACGGCATAGTACCACATAGTGCACCATGAGTTCACCAAACACAAACACAAGTCCAGAGGCGTGTAGGCTGAAACCACACATAACTGGCACGCAGGCCAACAACATACTGCTAAGGGCGGGTCAGAAACATGACGATCAGGCGGAGGTAGAAGAAGACATCAAGCTTGCCGACGTCCGAACCTTGTTGATCAGCTCCTCCAAACCGTCCACATCTGCTAGCTTAGTCAATAATTTCCACTGCCGCAAGAAGATAGACATTTTAAACAAAACATCAGCTGGCTTGTCAGGGAAGACACCCTCAATGGTGAATTTGTTCCTAATATTCCATAGAGACCAGCATAGGACCCCAACCCGATCCAGAAAAGCCTCTTCATTCATCCCTGAATGGTATCAGTTAAGGTCCGCAGATCCAAGAAAGAGGCAGGATCCCAAGAGACATTCATCCACGATCTGACCTCTCCCCAGACCAGCTTTGCCAAAGGGCAATCGGTAAAGATATGATTGCTATTCTCCACAGCAGAACATAAAGCACATAAGGCAGAACCAAGCCCGTTCCTCTTACGAATCTGGTCGGCCGAAGGCAAACAGCCTCTAATGGCCTACAAAAGGAAGATTTTAATCTTAGGGGGGATTCTAGCCGCCCAGGCCTGTTTAAACTTAGACGTGGGAATAGGGAACTGAGTCCTCCTCCTCCGAGAGACTAGGGAAGAGGGAAGCAAGCCGATGATAGTCCTCCAACTCTACAGGAGAGAGGGTTCTCTGAAGACCCAAGTCCCAGCCCTTGCGTGAGAGCTCAGATTGAGATCCGAGGCTCCGGACAATACAAGAATAGAACCGGGAAAGAGGATGCTAAAGCTGCATCCCCAGTCCATCAATCCAACCAGAAGCGAATCGAGGCACCATTTCTGATGATAAACTTAACGTGATCGCGAAAATTATCCTTGACCCTAATCAGGTCCCTCCAAAACTAAGACCCATAGGACGCCGAGGCGAACATGGGGCTGTCGGAAGGGAAATTTTTAGCTTTCAAGATATCGAACTAGAGGGTCCCAGGGGAAGCATTCATGATCCTCCACCACCACTTAATGATAAGGCACTTATTCATCACTGTCGTATTAAGGATTCCCAGCCCCCAAAGCTTTTAGGCCTGCAAATGGCCTTCTGAAAGCACAAGTGCTCCCTGGGTGATTTTGGTAATTAATGTCAACATATCTCTTGTTGGACTAATGTTTCTACCTAGTATGTTTCAGATAAGTTCAACAATGGAGTGGCATGGACTAGAGGATGTGGAACCCCTTCAAGATGCTGAGGACAAAGGATTGGCTCAAGCTCAAAGCTCAGGACTCTACATTTCTATTTTAGTGGTCCAAGATCACATTGAGTCCATAGGAAAGCCAATACTATTAAGAGGGGATGAGGTGTTGCTTAATGGCTTGCTTGCTCAAAGTGCTTAGTGATATGCTCCAAAGCCCTCAACCACTTCCTCACTTCCAAATATGTCCCAAACCACAAGTCCAACTCGGCCCCACCGATTCTTTCTATCCGGAACCACCGAGTTCAGTTGACATAGCCACTGCCAGAAACCCTAATCAATTCGGTCTCACCGAGATGGGCTTGCAAACTCTCTGTTGCCCATTGCAATAAACTCGGTCTCACCGAGATATGCGATCGGTCCCACCGAGATTGCAATGCAAACTCTCTATTTCCTTTTCGTAACATATCGGTCCAACCAAGATGAGCGAATCGGTCCCACCGAGTTTGCCTGACCAACTCTCTGTTTGCCTATTATCAAAATCGGTCTCACCGAGTTTGTGTAATCGGTCTCACCGAGATTACGTTATGCCCTAACCCTAATGATATCGGTCCCACCGAGTTGACATGTCAGTCCCACCGAAATTCCTAACGGTCACATTATGAATCAAATCGGTCTGACCGAGTTCTCTGAATCGGTCCCACCGAGTTTGGTGATTTGTGTGTAACGGTTAGATTTTGTGTGGAGGCTATAAATACCCCTCCACCCACCCTTCATTCGTGGAGAGAGCCATCAGAACATGCCTACACTTCCAATACATATTTTCTGAGAGAGAACCACCTACACTTGTGTTGAGGTCAAGATATTCCATTCCAACCACATGAATCTTGACCTCTAGCCTTCCCCAAGTTGCTTTCCACTCAAGTCTTCTTTCTACCAAATCCAATCGTATGAGAGAGAGTTGAGTGTTGGGGAGACTACCATTTGAAGCACAAGAGCAAGGAGTTCATCATCAACACACCATTTGTTACTTCCTGGAGAGTGGTGTCTCCTAGATTGGCTAGGTGTCACTTGGGAGCCTCTGTCAAGATTGTGGAGTTGAACCAAGGAGTTTGTAAGGGCAAGGAGATCGCCTACTTCGTGAAGATCTACCCTAGTGAGGCAAGTCCTTCGTGGGCAACGGCCATGGTGGGATAGACATGGTTGCTTCTTCGTGGACCCTTCGTGGGTGGAGCCCTCCGTGGACTTGCGCAACCGTTACCCTTCGTGGGTTGAAGTCTCCATCAACGTGGATGTACGATAGCACCACCTATCGGAACCACGGATAAAAATCTCCGTGTCTCCAAATTGCATTTGCACACTCCAATCCCTTCTCTTTACATTCTTGCAACTTGCATGCTTTACTTTCCGCTGCCCATATACTCTTTGTATGCTTGCATGCTTGCTTGATATGTATTGTGAATGTTTAAACTTGTGCTAAAACTCCACATCAACTTAAGAGAAATTAAAAACTGCAACTTTTCTTGATTAGAGTCTATTCACCCCCCCCCCTAGACACCTCTTCTCGATCCTTTCACCTTCCATTCGACAAACCTGTATTTACGCTTATTATCCAAAGAGTTCTAGTAGAAAGCTCCCCTGTGTTTGGCAAAGCCCACATGAAAAAACCCATCGTGAACATAGGCAAGGAAGACATGCATGCATTGATGAGGCACACATTCCCTGTGTGAGTATTAAATCTGCTGCACCATGGCATAACTCTGTTACCCACTTTAGCCAACAAAGGTTTGAGTTCTTTAGCATGCAGATGGTAAGGGGAAATAGACATGCCCAGATATTTTAAGGGGAAGGAGCCGAGCGAACAATTAAGTAATTGGGCAACCCTAAGGGCCTCCGCCTCGTAAACCCCGATCACGATGACCACAATTTTGGAAAAAATAATCTTAAGCCCTAACAAGGCTTCAAAACATAACAAGATGAACTTAAGGTTAGCAAGACAAGCCTCATTCATCTCCACCAAGATGATCGTGTCGTCAGCATACTAGAGATGCGTGATTCCGCGAGGGAGAAGGTGGGAGACAATAGGGATAATATGACCAGCTGAAGCCGCATGATCCAACATACAAGATAAGGCATCGACCACAAAATTAAAAAGAATAGGAGAGGCTGGATCTCCTTGCCGCAGGCCACGACCGTTGGCGAAATATTTGGTGGCCATGCCATTCACTGCCACGACCGTGTGGCCCCCAGAGACCAATTGCATCAGTCTATGAACCACACCCACATCAAACCCTTTTGCCAATAAGACTTGGCGAAGGAAGTCCGAACTAACAAAGTCATGGGCCTTTTCGAAATCAAATTTGAGAATCAGGGCACGAGAACCTTGTCGGTGTCAAAACCAGCGGATCTCGGGTAGGGGGTCCCGAACTGTGCATCTAAGGTTGATGGTAACAGGAGACAGGGGACACAATGTTTACCCAAGTTTGGACCCTCTTAATGGAGGTAATACCCTACTTCCTGCTTGATTGATGTTGATGAATATGAGGATTACAAGAGTTGATCTACCACGAGATCGTAATGGCTAAACCCTAGAAGTCTAGCCTGTATGATTATGATCGCCCCTACGGACTAAACTCTCCGGCTTATATAGACACCGGAGGGTCCTAGGGTTGTACAGAGTCGGTTTACAGAGGAAGGAATCTACACATATGAATCGCCAAGCTTGCCATCCACGGAAAGGAGAGTCCCATCCGAACACGGGAGGAAGTCTTCCATCTTGTATCTTCATGGCCCACCAATCCGGCCCGCATCACACAGGCCGGACGCCCGAGGACCCCTTAATCCAGGACTCCCTCGGTAGCCCCCGAACCAGGCTTCAATGACGATGTGTGCGGCGTGCTGATAGTCTTCGGCATTGCAAGGCGGGTTCTTCCTCCAAATACTTCAAAGCTTCTGATCCACAGAGTTATACTCAGCTTTCCATTTAATGTCGTACCCCTCCGCTTCTGCGCCTCCATTGCTTCGGCATCCACGTGTCGAGCGAACACGAAAGGTCAGAGTATTTTTGCACATAACACCCTGGCCATGAAAGAAAGACGCATATTTAAGTAGATTGGATCTCAGATGCCATCTCACACCAGGTGGAAAATCCTTAGAGCTTGCTAGGAGAAACCATTCCAGCATGGCTAGAGTTCCCAGCTCCTCCTCTCGCCCTCACGGCTCCAAAAAAAGGCGATTGGGAGAAATGTTCAGTATCCCACGACCAGCTGAGTAAGCTTCAAACGCAGGGATTCCTTCCCCCCGCGGATCTAGTCCCCGTCCGGGCAGTATTAACCACTTTCACAGGCGAAGCCCTGGCGAAAAATTTCCCCAATCCAACTAGGGGGAGCGAGTGTGCTTCATATCCTTCTTAGTAAGAGGCGTCGAGTTTCCAATCCACCCTTTCCTCCGAGGTCTCCTGGAGTACTACGGCCTCCAACTGCACAACTTCACTCCGGCCTCCATCCTGCATATCGTGGGCTTTGTCGCTCTTCGCGAGCTATTACTGGGCTGCGAGGCCCACTTTGATCTATGGAGGAAACTTTTCTGCCTTGTCCCTCGTACCCAAAAGGGATCCGTATTCGAGGTGGGTGGCGCCGAGATATGGGGCATAGCCGGGACCAGATACTTGTCCGGCACACCGAAGAAGGCATCCGAAGACTGGCCCTCGGAGTGGTTTTATATTGAAGATGTTGCTCTCCCCGACCCAGATGGGCCTTCCTAAATTTTCCAGCGCTCCGTTGAAGAAACGCCACAGCTGGCATCCTCGGACCCTCGAGGAGGAAGACAGCGCAGAAGTCCAGCAATTGATGGGCAAGATTAGGACACTTGCCCAGTCCGGATTATCAATAATCGAGGTGATGGCGACTTCCATAGCGCGAGGTGTTCAGCCGCTCCAATTCAGGGGGCTCCCCATGTGGCACTACATGTTGGGAATCGTAGCATAATTTTAAAATTTTCCTATGCTCACCAAGATGCATCTATGGAGTCTACTAGCAACGAGGGGAAAGGAGTGCATCTACATACCCTTGTAGATCGCGAGCGGAAGCGTTCCAATGAACGTGGATGACGGAGTCGTACTCGCCGTGATCCAAATCACCGATGACCGAGTGCCGAACGGACGGCACCTCCGCGTTCAACACACGTACGGTGCAGCGACGTCTCCTCCTTCTTGATCCAGCAAGGGGGAAGGAGAGGTTGATGGAGATCCAGCAGCACGACGGTGTGGTGGTCGATGTAGCGGGTCTCCGGCAGGGCTTCGCCGAGCTTCTGCGAGAGAGAGAGAGAGAGAGGTGTTGCAGGGGAGGAGGGAGGCGCCCAAGGCTGTGTTGTTGCTGCCCTCCCTCCCCCCTTTATATAGGCCCCCTGGGAGGGGGGGCGGCGGCCAAAGCCCATCTAGGGCAAGGGGCGGCGGCCAGGGGGTGCCTTGCCCCCCAAGGCAAGTGGGAAACCCCCCACCCTAGGGTTTGCAACCCTAGGCGCAGGGGGAAAGGCCCATGGGGGGGCGCCCAGCCCACTAGGGGCTGGTTTCCTTCCCACTTCAGCCCATGGGGCCCTCCGGGATAGGTGGCCCCACCCGGTGGACCCCCGGGACCCTTCCGGTGGTCCCGGTACAATACCGGTAACCCCCGAAACTTTCCCGGTGGCCGAAACTTTACTTCCTATATATAATTCTTCACCTCCGGACCATTCCGGAACCTCTCGTGACGTCCGGGATCTCATCCGGGACTCCGAACAACTTTCGGGTTTCCGCATACACATATCTCTGCAACCCTAGCGTCATCGAACCTTAAGTGTGTAGACCCTACGGGTTCGGGAGACATGCAGACATGACCGAGACGCCTCTCCGGTCAATAACCAACAGCGGGATCTGGATACCCATGTTGGCTCCCACATGTTCCACGATGATCTCATCGGATGAACCACGGTGTCGAGGATTCAATCAATCCCGTATGCAATTCCCTTTGTCAATCGGTATGTTACTTGCCCGAGATTCGATCGTCGGTATCCCAATACCTTGTTCAGTCTCGTTACCGGCAAGTCTCTTTACTCGTACCGCAATGCATGATCCCGTGACTAACGCCTTAGTCACATTGAGCTCATTATGATGATGCATTACCGAGTGGGCCCAGAGATACCTCTCCGTCACACGGAGTGACAAATCCCAGTCTCGATCCGTGCCAACCCAACAGACACTTTCGGAGATACCCGTAGTGCACCTTTATAGTCACGCAGTTACGTTGTGACGTTTGGCACACCCAAAGCACTCCTACGGTATCCGGGAGTTGCACGATCTCATGGTCTAAGGAAAAGATACTTGACATTGGACAAGCTCTAGCAAACGAAACTACACGATCTTTTATGCTATGCTTAGGATTGGGTCTTGTCCATCACATCATTCTCCTAATGATGTGATCCCGTTATCAATGACATCCAATGTCCATAGTCACGAAACCATGACTATCTGTTGATCAACGAGCTAGTCAACTAGAGGCTTACTAGGGACACGTTGTGGTCTATGTATTCACACATGTATTACGATTTCCGGACAATACAATTATAGCATGAACAATAGACGATTATCATGAACAAAGAAATATAATAATAACCATTTATTATTGCCTCTAGGGCATATTTCCAACAGTCTCCCACTTGCACTAGAGTCAATAATCTAGTTACATTGTAATGAATCGAACACCCATTGCGTCCTGGTGTTGATCATGTTTTGCTCTAGGAGGTTTAGTCAACGGATCTGCTACATTCAGGTCCGTATGTACTTTACAAATATCTATGTCTCCATTTTGAACACTTTCACGAATGGAGTTGAAGCGACGCTTGATATGCCTGGTCTTCCTGTGAAACCTGGGCTCCTTCGCAAGGGCAATGGCTCCAGTGTTGTCACAGAAGAGAGTCATCGGGCCCGACGCATTGGGAATCACCCCTAGGTCGGTAATGAACTCCTTCATCCAGACAGCTTCCTGCGCTGCCTCCGAGGCTGCCATGTACTCCACTTCACATGTAGATCCCGCCACGACGCTTTGCTTGCAACTGCACCAGCTTACTGCTCCTCCATTCAAAATATACACGTATCCGGTTTGTGACTTCGAGTCATCCAGATCTGTGTCGAAGCTAGCGTCGACGTAACCCTTTACGACGAGCTCTTCGTCACCTCCATAAACGAGAAACATATCCTTAGTCCTTTTCAGGTACTTCAGGATATTCTTGACCGCTGTCCAGTGTTCCATGCCGGGATTACTGTGGTACCTTCCTACCAAACTTACGGCAAGGTTTACATCAGGTCTGGTACACAGCATGGCATACATAATAGACCCTATGGCCGAGGCATAGGGGATGACACTCATCTTTTCTATATCTTCTGCCGTGGTCGGGCATTGAGCCTTGCTCAATTGCACACCTTGCAATACAGGCAAGAACCCCTTCTTGGACTGATCCATATTGAACTTCTTCAATATCTTGTCAAGGTATGTACTCTGTGAAAGACCAATGAGGCGTCTTGATCTATCTCTATAGATCTTGATGCCTAATATATAAGCAGCTTCTCCAAGGTCCTTCATTGAAAAACACTTATTCAAATAGGCCTTTATACTTTCCAAGAATTCTATATCATTTCCCATCAATAGTATGTCATCCACATATAATATGAGAAATGCTACAGAGCTCCCACTCACTTTCTTGTAAACACAGGCTTCTCCATAAGTCTGTGTAAACCCAAACGCTTTGATCATCTCATCAAAGCGAATGTTCCAACTCCGAGATGCTTGCACCAGCCCATAGATTGAGCGCTGGAGCTTGCATACTTTGTTAGCATTCTTAGGATCGACAAAACATTCCGGCTGCATCATATACAACTCTTCCTTAAGGAAGCCATTAAGGAATGCCGTTTTGACGTCCATCTGCCATATACCATAATCATAGTATGCGGCAATTGCTAACATGATTCGGACGGACTTCAGCTTCGCTACGGGTGAGAAAGTCTCATCGTAGTCAACACCTTGAACTTGTCGATAACCCTTAGCGACAAGTTGAGCTTTGTAGATGGTCACATTACCATCTGCGTCCGTCTTCTTCTTAAAGATCCATTTGTTTTCTATGGCTCGCCGCTCATCGGGCAAGTCAGTCAAAGTCCATACTTTGTTTTCATACATGGATTCTATCTCGGATTTCATGGCTTCTAGCCATTTGTCGGAATCCGGGCCCGCCATCACTTCTTCATAGTTCGAAGGTTCACCATTGTCTAACAACATGATTTCCAGGACAGGGTTGCCGTACCACTCTGGTGCGGAACGTGTCCTTGTGGACCTACGAAGTTCAGTAACTTGATCCGAAGCTTCATGATCATCATCATTAACTTCCTCCCCAGTCGGTGTAGGCACCACAGGAACATTTTCCCGCGCTGCGCTACTTTCCGGTTCGGAAGGGGTGACTATCACCTCATCAAGTTCCACTTTCCTCCCACTCAATTCTTTCGAGAGAAACTCCTTCTCCAGAAAGGACCCGTTCTTGGCAACGAAGATCTTGCCTTCGGATCTGAGGTAGAAGGTATACCCAATAGTTTCATTAGGGTATCCTATGAAGACGCATTTTTCCGACTTGGGTTCGAGCTTTTCAGGTTGAAGTTTCTTGACATAAGCATCGCATCCCCAAACTTTTAGAAACGACAGCTTAGGTTTCTTCCCAAACCATAATTCAAACGGTGTCATCTCAACGGATTTCGACGGAGCCCTATTTAAAGTGAATGCGGCAGTCTCTAAAGCATAACCCCAAAATGAGAGCGGTAAATCGGTAAGAGACATCATAGATCGCACCATATCCAATAGAGTGCGATTACGACGTTCAGACACACCATTTCTCTGAGGTGTTCCAGGCGGCGTGAGTTGTGAAACAATTCCACATTTCCTTAAGTGTGCACCAAACTCGTGACTTAAATATTCTCCACCACGATTTGATCGTAAGAATTTTATTTTTCTGTCACGTTGATTCTCAACTTCACTCTGAAATTCCTTGAACTTTTCAAAGGTTTCAGATTTGTGTTTCATTAGGTAGACATACCCATATCTACTTAAATCATCAGTGAGAGTGAGAACATAACGATATCCTCCGCGAGCCTCAACACTCATTGGACCGCACACATCGGTATGTATGATTTCCAATAAGTTGGTTGCTCGCTCCATTGTTCCGGAGAATGGAGTCTTGGTCATCTTACCCATGAGGCATGGTTCGCACGTGTCAAATGATTCGTAATCAAGAGACTCCAAAAGTCCATCTGCATGGAGCTTCTTCATGCGCTTGACACCAATGTGACCAAGGCGGCAGTGCCACAAGTATGTGGGACTATCGTTATCAACTTTACATCTTTTGGTATTCACACTATGAACATGTGTAACATCACGTTCGAGATTCATCAAAAATAAACCATTGACCAGCGGGGCATGACCATAAAACATATCTCTCAAATAAATAGAACAACCATTATTCTCGGATTTAAATGAGTAGCCATCTCGAATTAAACGAGATCTAGATACAATGTTCATGCTCAAAGCTGGCACTAAATAACAATTATTGAGGTTTAAAACTAATCCCGTGGGTAGATGCAGAGGTAGCGTGCCGACGGCGATCACATCGACCTTGGAACCATTCCCGACGCGCATCGTCACCTCGTCCTTCGCCAGTCTCCGTTTATTCCGTAGTTCCTGTTTTGAGTTACAAATATGAGCAACCGCACCGGTATCAAATACCCAGGAGCTACTACGAGTACTGGTAAGGTACACATCAATTACATGTATATCACATATACCTTTGGTGTTGCCGGCCTTCTTCTTGTCCGCTAAGTATTTGGGGCAGTTCCGCTTCCAGTGACCACTTCCCTTGCAATAAAAGCACTCAGTCTCGGGCTTGGGTCCATACTTTGACTTCTTCCCAGTAACTGGTTTACCGGGCGCGGCAACTCCCTTGCCGTCCTTCTTGAAGTTCTTCTTACCCTTGCCCTTCTTGAACTTAGTGGTTTTATTCACCATCAACACTTGATGTTCTTTTCTGATCTCCCCTGCCGCTGATTTCAGCATTGAATATACCTCGGGAATAGTCTTTTCCATCCCCTGCATATTGTAGTTCATCAGAAAGCTCTTGTAGCTTGGTGGAAGCGACTGGAGGATTCCGTCAATGACCGCGTCATCTGGGAGATTAACTCCCAGCTGAGACAAGCGGTTGTGCAACCCAGACATTCTGAGTATGTGCTCACTAACAGAACTGTTCTCCTCCATTTTACAGCTGAAGAACTTGTCGGAGACATCATATCTCTCGACCCGGGCATGAGCTTGGAAAACCATTTTCAGCTCCTCGAACATCTCATATGCTCCATGTTTCTCAAAACGCTTTTGGAGACCCGGTTCTAAGCTGTAAAGCATGCCGCACTGAACGAGGGAGTAATCATCAGCACGCTGCTGCCAAGCGTTCATAACGTCTTGGTTCTCTGGGATTGGTGCATCACCTAGCGGTGCTTCTAAGACATAATCTTTCTTGGCTACTATGAGGATGATCCTCAGGTTCCGGACCCAGTCCGTATAGTTGCTGCCATCATCTTTCAGCTTGGTTTTCTCTAGGAACGCGTTGAAATTGAGGACAACGTTGGCCATTAGATCTACAAGACATAGTGTAAAGATTTTAGACTAAGTTCATGATAATTAAGTTCATCTAATCAAATTATACAATGAACTCCCACTCAGATAGACATCCCTCTAGTCATCTAAGTGAAACATGATCCGAGTTAACTAGGCCGTGTCCGATCATCACGTGAGACGGACTAGTCAAGATCGGTGAACATCTCCATGTTGATCGTATCTTCTATACGACTCATGCTCGACCTTTCGGTCCTCCGTGTTTCGAGGCCATGTCTGTACATGCTAGGCTCGTCAAGTCAACCTAAGTGTATTGCGTGTGTTCCGAGGCCATGTCTGTACATGCTAGGCTCGTCAACACCCGTTGTATGCGAACGTTAGAATCTATCACACCCGATCATCACGTGGTGCTTCGAAACAACGAACCTTCGCAACGGTGCACAGTTAGGGTGAACACTTTCTTGAAATTATCATAAGGGATCATCTTACTTACTACCGTCGTTCTAAGCAAATAAGATGCAAAAACATGATAAACATCACATGCAATCAAATAGTGACATGATATGGCCAATATCATCATGCTCCTTTGATCTCCATCTTCGGGGCACCATGATCATCTTCGTCACCGGCATGACACCATGATCTCCATCATCGTGTCTTCATGAAGTCGTCATGCCAACGATTACTTCTACTTCTATGGCTAACGCGTTTAGCAACAAAGTAAAGTAATTTACATGGCGTTATTCAATGACACGCAGGTCATGCAAAATAATAAAGACAACTCCTATGGCTCCTGCCGGTTGTCATACTCATCGACATGCAAGTCGTGATTCCTATTACAAGAATATGATCAATCTCATACATCACATATATCATTCATCACATCTTCTGGCCATATCACATCACATAGCACTTGCTGCAAAAACAAGTTAGACGTCATCTAATTGTTGTTGCAAGTTTTTACGTGGTTTGTAGGTTTCTAGCAAGAACGTTTTCTTACCTACGTATGACCACAACGTGATTTGCCAATTTCTATTTACCCTTCATAAGGACCCTTTTCATCGAATCCGTTCCGACTAAAGTAGGAGAGACAGACACCCGCTAGCCACCTTATGCATCTAGTGCATGTCAATCGGTGGAACCTGTCTCACGTAAGCGTACGTGTAAGGTCGGTCCGGGCCGCTTCATCCTACAATGCCGCCGAAACAAGAAAAGACTAGTAGCGGCAAGAAGAATTGGCAAACTCAACGCCCACAACTGCTTTGTGTTCTACTCGTGCATAGTAACTACGCATAGGCCTGGCTCATGATGCCACTGTTGGGAATTGTAGCATAATTTTAAAATTTTCCTACGCTCACCAAGATGCATCTATGGAGTCTACTAGCAACGAGGGGAAAGGAGTGCATCTACATACCCTTGTAGATCGCGAGCGGAAGCGTTCCAATGAACGTGGATGACGGAGTCGTACTCGCCGTGATCCAAATCACCGATGACCGAGTGCCGAACGGACGACACCTCCGCGTTCAACACACGTACGGTGCAGCGACGTCTCCTCCTTCTTGATCCAGCAAGGGGGGCGGAGAGGTTGATGGAGATCCAGCAGCACAACGGCGTGGTGGTGGATGTAGTGGGTCTCCGGCAGGGCTTCGCCGAGCTTCTGCGAGAGAGAGAGAGGTGTTGCAGGGGAGGAGGGAGGCGCCCAAGGCTGTGTTGTTGCTGCCCTCCCTCCCCCCCTTTATATAGGCCCCCTGGGAGGGGGGGGGGGCGGCGGCCAAAGCCCATCTAGGGCAAGGGGCGGCGGCCAGGGGGTGCCTTGCCCTCCAAGGCAAGTGGGAAACCCCCCACCCTAGGGTTTGCAACCCTAGGCGCAGGGGCAAAGGCCCATGGGGGGGCGCCCATCCCACTAGGGGCTGGTTTCCTTCCCACTTCAGCCCACGGGGCCCTCCGGGATAGGTGGCCCCACCCGGTGGACCCCCGGGACCCTTCCGGTGGTCCCGGTACAATACCGGTAACCCCTGAAACTTTCCCGGTGGCCGAAACTTGACTTCCTATATATAATTCTTCACCTCCGGACCATTCCGGAACCTCTCGTGACGTCCGGGATCTCATCCGGGACTCCGAACAACTTTCGGGTTTCCGCATACACATATCTCTACAACCCTAGCGTCACCGAACCTTAAGTGTGTAGACCCTACGGGTTCGGGAGACATGCAGACATGACCGAGACGCCTCTCCGGTCAATAACCAACAGCGGGATCTGGATACCCATGTTGGCTCCCACATGTTCCACGATGATCTCATCGGATGAACCACGGTGTAGAGGATTCAATCAATCCCGTATGCAATTCCCTTTGTCAATTGGTATGTTACTTGCCCGAGATTCGATCGTCGGTATCCCAATACCTTGTTCAATCTCGTTACCGGCAAGTCTCTTTACTCGTACCGCAATGCATGATCCCGTGACTAACGCCTTAGTCACATTGAGCTCATTATGATGATGCATTACCAAGTGGGCCCAGAGATACCTCTCCGTCACACGGAGTGACAAATCCCAGTCTCGATCCGTGCCAACCCAACAGACACTTTCGGAGATACCCGTAGTGCACCTTTATAGTCACCCAGTTACGTTGTGACGTTTGGCACACCCAAAGCACTCCTACGGTATCCGGGAGTTGCACGATCTCATGGTCTAAGGAAAAGATACTTGACATTGGAAAAGCTCTAGCAAACGAAACTACACGATCTTTTATGCTATGCTTAGGATTGGGTCTTGTCCATCACATCATTCTCCTAATGATGTGATCCCGTTATCAATGACATCCAATGTCCATAGTCAGGAAACCGTGACTATCTGTTGATCAATGAGCTAGTCAACTAGAGGCTTACTAGGGACACGTTGTGGTCTATGTATTCACACATGTATTACGATTTCCGGACAATACAATTATAGCATGAACAATAGACGATTATCATGAACAAAGAAATATAATATAACCATTTATTATTGCCTCTAGGGCATATTTCCAACACTACAATGGGGAAGATGACGCCTCACGCTGCGGATGAAAGGGTCCGGATTCCCTCACTGCCCTTGCCACCATACTGGCCGATCCGTATAAAGGGGAGAAAGAGGAATTCACTCGCCTTACGCACCGAGAGGGATTTTCCATGTACAATCCTCCTAGCTGGGTGAGTTTTAATCCCACTACTTTATTCAATCCTCTCCCTGAGTCATGTTTAACTGACATTAACCCGTATGTTGATAGGAATGGTGGAGGGTTACCGCGTGGATCCATAGCCCCGCTCCACAGCCGGAGAACCATAACCGGGACCTTGATCCCGGATTCGAAGAAGATCCGGACGTATTTGTAGAGCTCAAAGAGGGAGTCTTCTACCAGTCGAGCTATGATGGCACAGAAGTGGCCATCACGGTCGATTATCCCGGCCTCCTTCCTGCCTCATATGTAAGTAACCATGAGATATTTCCTCCGAAGGAGCTTCCTCATTATGCCTCACCCGCCGCACTATCTTGTGCATCAAAGGGGAGGCGCTCGACGCGTCATATTGCGCCAGCGGCATCTCAGAAGAGAACTGCGCCTGCGTCGGGCGGGTCTTCGAAGAGAAAGGCAAATGACAACACGGCTGAACCTTCATCAAAGAGGTATGGCTATAAATATGCCATGTAACAGTCACATCAAACAATTATGTTTTATTAGGAAGAGCGTTCGACGGACCGTGTCCGAGGGGCCTGCCGGTCGCGCGCCCACCAATAAGGTTCCAGACCCTGCTTCTAGGGCGGGGGCAGACACGGGAATAACGCCGGATTGTCCTCGCTCAGAGGATTCGGATAATGTATCCTTCATGAACTCTGAGGTAGAGAGTGCCATGCATCATCGGCACCGGAGGGCCGCACTTCGCGACCCCGGCTTTAATAAAGAGGCATTTGACGCCTTCAGCTCGGCTGATGCTTACATCCGAGCTGCTCGGGATGGGCTTACAAGAGCCACTGACCAGTATTTGAAAGATATGCGGGTAAGTACGCATTGTACAGATCGGATAATCATATACTAGTAGCCCCCGAGACTTGAAGCAGTTGATACAACTGATTTAAGGATCATTGTATAATCAGGCACTCAGAGAGAAGAACAACCTGCTGTCTCAAGAGCTGGAAAAGTGTCGGACCCAGCTATCTACGGCTACCGCCGAATTGGAGAAATCCAAGGAGGCACCGCCTGGTAATGCTCCCCTCCATCCAAAAAAAGGTATAATCATGTACCAGTAATATTAATACTGTTGCATTTTGGATGACAGGATGAGTAGATCAACTGGAAGAGAAACTGAAAGCTATGCAGGCGGCTGAACAAGAGGCCAAAAGGCAAACGGCCGCAGGCGAACGTGTGCTGATGCAGGTCAGGGACGACAAGAACAAGCTACAGGATTCCAACATCCTGATGGGCGAAGAGCTGAAAGATGTACGAGCCCAGCTGGCTGACGCCTGCTACCTCTTGAGCACTGCGTTGGTTTTCCCTTGAAGAGGAAAGGGTGATGCAGCAAAGTAGCATAAGTATTTCCCTCAGTTTTTGAGAACCAAGGTATCAATCCAGTAGGAGGCCACGCACGAGTCCCTCGCACCTACACAAACAAATAAATCCTCGCAACCAACGCGATAAGGGGTTGTCAATCCCTACACGGTCACTTACGAGAGTGAGATCTGATAGATATGATAAGATAATATTTTAGTATTTTTATGATAAAGATGCAAAGTAAAGAAAGTAAAATAAAAACGGCGCCAGAAATAGCTTGTTGTCGGAAGATTAATATGATGGAAAATAGACCTGGGGGCCGTAGGTTTCACTAGTGGCTTCTCTCATGAGCATAAATATTACGGTGGGTGAACAAATTACTGTTGAGCAATTGACAGAATTGAGCATAGTTATGAGAATATCTAGGTATGATCATGTATATAGGCATCGCGTCCAAGACAAGTAGACCGACTCCTGCCTGCATCTACTACTATTACTCCACACATCGACTGCTATCCAGCATGCATCTAGAGTTTTAAGTTCATAAGAACAAAGTGACGCTTTAAGTAAGATGACATGATGTAGAGGGATAAACTCATGCAATATGATATAAACCCCATCTTGTTATCCTCGATGGCAACAATACAATACGTGCCTTGCTGCCCCTACTGTCACTGGCAAAGGACACCGCAAGATTGAACCCAAAGCTAAGCACTTCTCCCATCAGTCTCAACAAACACACCGCAAAAGAAGATTACATCGAATAGATCTCCACGAGAGAGGGGGAGAACATTGTATTGAGATCCAAAAAGAGAGAAGAAGCCATCTAGCTAATAACTATGGACCCGAAGGTCTGAGGTAAACTACTCACACATCATCGGAGAGGCTATGGTGTTGATGTAGAAGCCCTCCGTGGTCGATGCCCCATCCGGCGGAGCTCCGGAACAGACCCCAAGATGGGATCTCACGGGTACAGAAGGTTGCGGCGGTGAAATTAGGTTTTTTGCTCCGCATCTGGTAGTTTGGGGGTACGTAGGTATGTATAGGAGGAAGGAGTACGTCGGTGGAGCAGCAGGGGGCCCACGAGGGTGGAGGGCGTGCCCTGGGGGGTAGGCGCGCCCCCCTACCTCGTGCCCTCCTGGTTGATGTCATGACGTAGGGTCCAAGTCCTCTCGATCACGTTCGTTCCGAAAATCACGTTCCCGAAGGTTTCATTCCGTTTGGACTCCGTTTGATATTCTTTTTCTGCGAAACTCTGAAATAGGCAAAAAAATAGCAATTCTGGGCTGGGCCTCCGGTTAATAGGTTAGTCCCAAAAATAATATAAAAGTGTATGATAAAGCCCAATAATGTCCAAAACAGAATATAATATAGATTGAACAATAAAAAATTATAGATACGTTGGAGACGTATCAAGCATCCCCAAGCTTAATTCCTGCTCGTCCTCGAGTAGGTAAATGATAAAAACAGAATTTTTGATGTGGAATGCTACTTGGCATAATTTCAATGTAATTTTTCTTAATTGTGGTATGAATATTCAGATCTGAAAGATTCAAGACAAAAGTTTAATATTGACATAAAAATAATAATACTTCAAGCATACTAACTAAGCAATTATGTCTTCTCAAAATAACATGGCCAACGAAAGTTATCCCCACAAAATCATATAGTCTGGTTATGCTCTATCTTCCCCACACAAAATATTTAAATCATGCACAACCCTGATGACAAGCCAAGCAATTGTTTCATACTTTTGACGTTCTCAAACTTTTTCAATCTTCACACAATACATGAGCGTGAGCCATGGACATAGCACTATATGTGGAATAGAATGGTGGTTGTGGAGAAGACAAAAAGGAGAATATAGTCTCACATCAACTAGGCGTATCAACGGGCTATGGAGATGCCCATCAATAGATATCAATGTGAGTGAGTAGGGATTGCCATGCAACGGATGCACTAGAGCTATAAGTATATGAAAGCTCAACAAAAGAAACTAAGTGGGTATGCATCCAACTCGTTTGCTCACGAAGACCTAGGGCATTTTGAGGAAGCCCATCATTGGAATATACAAGCCAAGTTCTATAATGAAAAATTCCCACTAGTATATGAAGGTGATATCGTACGAGACTCTCTATCATGAAGATAATGGTGCTACTTTGAAGCACAAGTGTGGTAAAAGGATAGTAACATATTCCCTTCTCTCTTTTCTCTCATTTTTTTATTTGGGTCTTTTTTTATGGCCTCTTTTTTTCGTCCGGAGTCTCATCCCGACTTGTGGGGGAATCATAGTCTCCATCATCCTTTCCTCACTTGGGACAATGCTCTAAAAATGATGATCATCACACTTTTATTTACTTACAACTCAACAATTACAACTCAATACTTAGAACAAAATATGACTCTATGTGAATCCCTCCGGTGGTGTACCGGGATATGCAATGAATCAAGAGTGACATGTATGAAAGAATTATGAACGGTGGCTTTGCCGCAAATACGATGTCAACTACATGATCATGCAAAGCAATATGACAATGATGAAGCGTGTCATAGTAAACGGAACGGTGGTAAGTTGCATGGCAATATATCTCGGAATGGCTATGGAAATGCCATGATAGGTAGGTATGGTGGCTGTTTTGAGGAAGGTATATGGTGGGTGTATGATACCGGCGAAAAGTGCGCGGTATTAGAGAGGCTAGCAATGGTGGAAGGAAGAAAAGTGCGTATAATCCATGGACTCAACATTAGTCATAAAGAACTAATATACTTATTGCAAAAATCTACAAGTTATCAAAGCAAAGTCTTACGCGCATGCTCCTAGGGGGATAGATTGGTAGGAAAAGACCATCGCTCGTCCCCGACCGCCACTCATAAGGAAGACAATCAATAAATAAATCATGCTCCGACTTCATCACATAACGGTTCACCATACGTGCATGCTACGGGAGTCACAAACTTTAACACAAGTATTTCTCAAATTCAAAACTACTCAACTAGCATGACTCTAATATCACCATCTTCATATCTCAAAACAATTATCAAGCATCAAACTTCTCATAGTATTCAGCACACTCATAAGAATTTTTCTTTTTTTTCTTTACTAATCTTGAATGCCTATTATTGTTAAAGCAAACTACCATGCTGTTTTGTAGGACTCTCAAAATAATATAAGTGAAGCATGAGAGAACAATAGTTTCTATAAAACAAATCCACCACCGTGCTCTAAAAGATATAAGTGAAGCACTAGAGCAAAAACTATATAACTCAAGAGATATAAGTAAAGCACATAGAGTATTCTAATAATTTCCGAATCATGTGTGTCTCTCTCAAAAGGTGTGTACAGCAAAGATGATTTTGGTAAACTAAAAATCAAAGACTCAAATCATAAAAGACGCTCCAAGCAAAACACATATCATGTGGTGAATAAAAATATAGCTCCAAGTAAAGTTACCGATGGAAGTAGACGAAAGAGGGGATGCCTTCCGGGGCATCCGCAAGCTTTGGCTTTTAGGTGTCCTTAGATTATCTTGGGGTTCCATGGGCATCCCCAAGCTTAGGCTCTTGCCACTCCTTGTTCCATAATCCATCAAATCTTTTACCCAAAACTTGAAAACTTCACAACACAAAACTTAGCAGAAAATCTCGTGAGCTCCGTTAGCGAAAGAAAACAAAAGACCACTTCAAGGTACTGTAATGAACTCATTCTTTATTTATATTGGTGTTAAACCTAGTGTATTCCGACTTCTCTATGGTTTATAAACTATTTTACTAGCCATAGATTCATCAAAATAAGCAAACAACACACGAAAAACGGAATCTGTCAAAAACAGAACAGTCTGTAGTAATCTGTAACTAACGCAAACTTCTGGAACTCCAAAAATTCAGCCATAATAGGACGACCTAGAAAATTTATTTATTCATGAGCAGCAATTGGAATCAATATTTTATCACGTTCTGGTGATTTTTAACAATTATTTTCGTGAACAGAAAGTTTCTGGAATTTACAGCAAGATCAAATAACTATCATCCAAGAAGATCCTATAGGTTTAACTTGGCACAAACACTAATTAAAACATAAAAAGACATCTAACCAGAGGCTAGATCAAAGATTTATTCCTAAACAGAATCAAAAAGCAAAAAACTAAAAATAAAATTGGGTTGCCTCCCAACAAGCGCTATCGTTTAACGCCCCTAGCTAGGCATAAAAGCAAGGATAGATCTAGGTATTGCCATCTTTAGTAGGAAATTATTTAATAATACATCTACCACCCTTAGGGGTTTCTTTCTTTTTATTAATTATCAAACTCCTAGGCACAAAATCGAAAAATTCATTTGTAGCAAATGGTTCCTTAATAATAGCAAAAAGATTGGGATGAATACTTATAGATTTGAGATCTGCAATTCCTTACTAGAGGATTCACCCTTGTTTTTAGGAACATACATAAGCTTGGCAATTTTAGTTGGAGGACTTGGAGTATTCTTTACGAAAGAAAAAGCGGTTCCCAAGTTGGTAATGATACCCTCAAGTTTATCGATTCTAGTGGAATCTTGATTTATTCTTTCATTAACTATGGGTTCCTTCTCCTTAATATTTTTCAAAGTGACTCCTACTTTAGATCCATATTGGGTAATTTGGTTGTGGATCTTTTTATCCAGATTTTCAATTAACTCTACGGTAGCAACTTTATTTTCAATAATTTCAAGTCTTTGCATTACATGCTCCAAAGTTAACATAGTTCCATTAACCAAAAGAGGTGGTGAGCCAAACAAATCTATCATAGCATTATAAGAATCAAAAGTATGGCTACCCAAGAAATTCCCTCCGGTAATGGTATCAAGGATATATCTGTACCAAGGAGTAGCGCCTACATAAAAATTGCAGAGAAGAACGGAAGTAGATTGCTTCCTGGTAGATCTATTTTGAGCATTGCAAATTCTATACCAAGCGTATTTTAGATTTTCTCCCTCCCTTTGCTTAAAATTTAGAACTTCATTCTCGGGAGACAACGGAGAAGATAGAGGACTAGCCATAACGACAAAGCAAGCGAAAAAGAGGCGAACGGAAAAGAGAGGGCGAATAAAACGACAAGGGTGAAGTGGGGGAGAGGAAAACGAGAGGCAAATGGCAAATAATGTAATGCGGGAGATAAGGGTTTGTGATGGGTACTTGGTATGTTGACTTTTGCGTGAACTCCCCGGCAACGGCGCCAGAAATCCTTCTTGCTACCTCTTGAGCACTGCGTTGGTTTTCCCTTGAAGAGGAAAAGGTGATGCAGCAAAGTAGCGTAAGTATTTCCCTCAGTTTTTGAGAACCAAGGTATCAATCCAGTAGGAGGCCACGCACGAGTCCCTCGCACCTACACAAACAAATAAATCCTCGCAACCAACGCGATAAGGGGTTGTCAATCCCTACACGGTCACTTACGAGAGTGAGATCTGATAGATATGATAAGATAATATTTTTGGTATTTTTATGATAAAGATGCAAAGTAAAGAAAGTAAAATAAAAACGGCGCCAGAAATAGCTTGTTGTCGGAAGATTAATATAATGGAAAATAGACCCGGGGGGCATAGGTTTCACTAGTGGCTTCTCTCATGAGCATAAATATTACGGTGGGTGAACAAATTACTGTTGAGCAATTGACAGAATTGAGCATAGTTATGAGAATATCTAGGTATGATCATGTATATAGGCATCACGTCCGAGACAAATAGACCGACTCCTACCTGCATCTACTACTATTACTCCACACATCGACCGCTATCTAGCATGCATCTAGAGTATTAAGTTCATAAGAACAGAGTAACGCTTTAAGTAAGATGACATGATGTAGAGGGATAAACTCATGCAATATGATATAAACCCCATCTTGTTATCCTCGATGGCAACAATCCAATACGTGCCTTGCTGCCCCTACTGTCACTGGAAAGGACACCGCAAGATTGAACCCAAAGCTAAGCACTTCTCCCATTGCAAGAAAGATCAATCTAGTAGGCCAAACCAAACTGATAATTCGAAGAGACTTGCAAAGATAACCAATCATACATAAAAGAATTCAGAGAAGATTCAAATATTGTTCATAGATAACTTGATCATAAACCCACAATTCATCGGTCTCAACAAACACACCGCAAAAGAAGATTACATCGAATAGATCTCCACGAGAGAGGGGGAGAACATTGTATTGAGATCCAAAAAGAGAGAAGAAGCCATCTAGCTAATAACTATGGACCCGAAGGACTGAGGTAAACTACTCACACATCATCGGAGAGGCTGTTGTGTTGATGTAGAAGCCATCCGTGATCGATGCCCCCTCCGGCGGAGATCCGGAACACGCCCCAAGATGGGATCTCACGGGTACAGAAGGTTGCGGCGGTGGAATTAGGTTTTTTGCTCCGTATCTGGTAGTTTGGGGGTACGTAGGTATATATAGGTGGAAGGAGTTCGTCGGTGAAGCAACAAGGGGCCCACGAGGGTGGAGGGCGCGCCCTGGGGGGGTAGGCGCGCCCCCTACCTTGTGCCCTCCTGGTTGATGTCTTGACGTAGGGTCCAAGTCCTCTGGATCACGTTCGTCCCGAAAATCACGTTCCCGAAGGTTTCATTCCGTTTGGACTCCGTTTGATATTCTTTTTCTGCGAAACTCTGAAATAGGCAAAAAACAGCAATTCTGGGCTGGGCCTCCGGGTAATAGGTTAGTCCCAAATATAATATAAAAGTGTATGATAAAGCCCAATAATGTCCAAAACAGAATATAATATAGCATGGAACAATAAAAAATTATAGATACGTTGGAGACGTATCAACGCCGTAAAGGAAAATAAGAGGCTACAAGGCGGCATATTCAGTATGCTTTGAACTTACCTCCGTGTAATTTAGCCAAAATATGAGCTGACAGATTTATGTCTGCAGGTATGCTGACTGGCCGTCCTGAAGAGGAAATGTTCGGATCTCAGGGCGATCTGCTCCAAGATCTGTCCCAAGTGCACGAGCGAGCTCGGCAAGCAATGCGGAGCGTTGCCAAGGCTTTGTGGCCATCCGCCTCCCCTCCAGGAAATATGGAGGAGCTTGTGAAGCTATTCCGAGGAGCTCGGCGGCACTTTCGATTATGGAAGATTTCGTCCTGCCGAGAAGGTGCGCGAGAGGCCCGGGCCATGGTAAAAACTCGGTACACCAAGCTTGATCCGAATCATATGGCCCGGGTCGGACCTCGCGGGTCAGATGGACAAGAAATTCCAGTTAGTCTGGTGTATGACCAAGTAAAGATAGCCGCCAAGTTTTCCCAATAAGATTGTAAGCTAGACAGCCTATTAGACGGCATAGAGGAAGAAGTTTTTTAGACCAAGTGACTATGTACTTCATTTGACAAATTTGTTCCTAGCCGGATTGTAAAACGATTGTCATGGCAGACCTTTTCGCTTCAACCTCTGGACCCGAAGGTGCTGAGTGTTTCCGAATACTCGCTCGGTAATATAGATCGGGGTATGCGTGGAAACCAGGCGTCGGGGTCATAGTTGCTTGAACAGACAAGTTGTATCCGACTAGCTATGTTATATTACATGTTGATTGTAAGAAACATCTTCCAGGGAGAATAGTTCCGTTAAGGGTTCCTTTCCCTGGGCGAACATGCATTAGTATGCATGTCCGAACTGTGATTGAAATATCACAGTGTACATAACATCTGGGGGTTCATAGTGTGATGAAGGTAAAATGTCTTTAGTCCGCCGACCGAATATTCCCTTAAGAACGCTAGCTTTCGGCTTCACCCAGTCTGAGGTACAAGTCCGGATGACCTGGTTGTAACAATCGCAGAGGTGCTCCCTTTATGCCCTAGACGAACAAACGGGAACGTAGGGCATAAGCACAGGAGCCAGGCAACCCAGCTTGGCAAAAACTTAAGTCATAATGATGCATATAATGGCGAAGAAAAGGTACATATGCGGAAGAGGACACATATGTGGCGAGCTTGATACTCAAGAAATAATAGTAAGCTTCTGTAAAAGAAGCCCCCAGGTATTATGAACGTATACATTTAAGGATGTGCACGTCATAGGTGTGCGGTTTGGCCGCACAAGAGCTATAGAGCTAGAGAAAAATTTAAAGAGAGAGAAAAAACGGAAACAAAGAAAGAAGAAGACGAACAAAGAGTACGGCTCTAGGCGTAGAATCTTCAGAGTCTGGCGGCATTCCACGGGTTCGGCTCTAAGCGATTGTCCGATGCATCACGCAGGCGGTACGCTCCTCCAATGAGAACTTCATCTATGATGAAGGGACCTTCCCACTTGGGCTTGAGTTTGTCCTTTTTCTTCTCTGGCAAGCGTAGAACGAGTTCACCAACATTATAAGTCTTGGCCCGCACTTCTCTGCTTTGGTATCTGCGAGCCTGTTGTTGATAGAATGCAGAACAGGCTTTTGCCACGTCGCGCTCCTCCTCTAGGGTATCTAGACTGTCCTGCCGATCCAGCTCGGCCTCTCTCTCTTCATACATGCGCACTCGAGGTGAGTCATGAATGATGTCGCAGGGCAAAACGGCCTCTGCGCCGTACACCATGAAGAAAGGTGTGTATTTGTTAGTGTGATTGGGCGTTGTCCGCAGCCCCCAGAGTACGGAGTCGAGCTCCTCAAACCAGTGCTTGTCTGATTCTTTCAAAAACCGCACTAGTCTAGGCTTAATGCCACTCATGATAAGACCATTAGATCGTTCGACTTGACCGTTTGTTTGTGGATGATAGACGGAGGCGTAATCGAGCTTAATGCCTAGGTTAGCACACCCGGTTTTCACTTCCTTGGCTGTAAAATTGGAGCCGTTATCGGTGATGATGCTGTGTGGGACACCATAACGGTGCACGACACCAGATATAAAGTCTATCACTGGTCCAACTTCGGCCGTTTTAACTGGTTTGGCCTCTATCCACTTGGTAAATTTATCTACTATGACCAGCAGATATTTTTTCTTATGGCTTCCTCCTTTAAGGGGTCCGACCATATCCAGCCCCCAGACCGTGAAAGGCCAAGTAATGGGGATTTTTTGTAGAGCGGTGGGCGGCATATGGCTTTGATTGGCGAAAAGCTGGCATCCGACACAACGTTGGAAGAGGTCCTATGCATCTGCGCGGGCCGTCGGCCAAAAGAAACCTGTACGGAAGGCTTTACTCACGAGGGCCCGAGCCGCGGCGTGGTGACCGCCGAGGCCAGCATGGAATTCAGCCAAGAGTTGTCGTCCCTCTTCTTTGGAGATACATCTTTGAAGGACTCCGGTAGCGCTTTTCTTGTAGAGCTCTCCTTCATGGACCTTGTAGGCTTTCGAACGCCGAACAATGCAGCGAGCCTCATTCTGATCCTCAGGGAGCTCTCGCCTATTAAGGTAGGTCAAGAAGGGTTCGGTCCATGCGGCAATTACTGCCATTATTAGATGGGCCGATGCCATTATTTCGGTGGCTGAGCCCCCGATGATATCGGTATTGTGTTCGGAATCTGGGGGTATAATTGGATCCGGAATGGTGTTGCTGCTCTCACCCTACCACACCACAGATGGCTTGGAAAGCCTTTCCAGAAAGTTGTTAGGCGGGACGGGGTCACGCTTGGCGCCCATGCGAGCATGGACATCTGCCGCTTGATTACTTTCTCGAGCCACATGATGAAACTCGAGCCCCTAGAACCGAGCTGATATTTTGAGTATGTGATACGTCTCCAATGTATCTATAATTTATGAAGTATTTATGCTATTATATTATCCAGCTTAGATGTTTTATATGCATTTATATGCTATTTTATATGATTTTTGGGACTAACCTATTAACCTAGAGCCCAGTGCCAGTTTCGGTTTTTTTCCTTGTTTTTGATTTTTACAGAAAAGGAATACCAAACGGAGTCCAATTGACATGCCAATTTTTGAAGATTTTTTATGGACCAGAAGAAGCCCACAGAGATCGGAGATGGACCAGAAGAGTCCCAAGCTGTCCACAAGGGTGGAGGGCGCGCCCTACCCCCTGGGCGCGCCCCCTATCTCGTGGACGACTCGGAGACCCCCCTGACGTGAAACCGATGCCAAAAATTCCTATAAATACAGAAACCTCCAGAAAATAACCTAGATCAGAAGTTTCACCGCCGCAAGCCTCCCTAGCCACGAGAAATCAATCTAGGCCCTCTCTAGCACCTTGCCGGAGGGGGCCATCATCACCGGAGGCCATGGAGGAGGATCCCGGAGGGGCCATCATCGCCATAAAGGCCAAGGACCAGAGGGAGAACCTCTCCCCATCTAGGGGGAGGCCATGGAGGAGGAAGCACAAGGGGGAAAACCTCTCCTCCTCTCTCTCTCGGTGGCGCCGGAGTGCCATCGGGAGGGGTATCATCGCCGTGGTGATCATCTTCATCAACATCACCATCATCATCACCATCCTCATCTATTTTACGCGGTCCACTCTCCCGCACCCCGCTGTAATCCCTACTTGAACATGGTGCTTTATGCCACATATTATGATCCAATGATGTGTTGCCATCCTATGATATTTTTAGTAGATATCCTTTGTCTTTGGGTTGATTGATGATCTAGATTGGTATGAGTTGTATGTTTTATTTTGGTGCTGTCCTATGGTGCCCTCCGTGTCGCGCAAGCGTGAGGGATTCCCGCTGTAGGGTGTTGCAATACGTTCATGATTCGCTTATAGTGGGTTGCTGAGTGACTGAAACACAAACCCGAGTAAGGGGGTTGTTGCGTATGGGAATAAAGAGGACTTGATGCTTTAATGCTATGGTTGGGTTTTACCTTAATGATCTTTAGTAGTTGCGGATGCTTGCTAGAGTTCCAATCATAAGTGCATATGATCCAAGAAGAGAAAGTATGTTAGCTTATGCCTCTCCCTCATATGAAATTGCAATGACGACTACCGGTCTTGTTAACAATTGCCTAGGATAATTCCGCACACCGACCCATCATTATTCCACACTCGCTATTTATAATATTTAGTAATATATTCTAACTTTATGATAACAGCACCTACTTTTATATTTTAGCTCTCCGATATCATGCAAAGTTATCCTCTTCATACCCACAACGTAGTTTTATTTCTCGTTTCTAGTTGGAAGCAAACGTTCGGTGTACGTAGAGTCGTATCAGTGGCAGATAGGACTTGAGAGAATATTGATCTTACCTTTAGCTCCTTGTGGGTTCGACACTCCATACTTATCACTTCCACCTTTGGAATTGCTACGATGATTCCCTGCACTTGGGGATTATCAAGCTCTTTTCTGGCGCCGTTGCCGGGGAGCAATAGCGTGGGGTTGATATTCTCGTGTGTGCTTGTTTGCTTTCTTCACTAAGTAGATTTTGTTTTTCCTTTTTGTTTCTGTTTAGTTGTGGGTGAAACATACAAAAAAATTAAGAATGAAAATACAAAAAAATTACTTGCCTTCCTTGCCTAAAAAGTTTTTCAAAAAGAGAAGTGATTGGAAAGTTATGCATTGAAGAAGTGAGGGTCGACCTTGAGCACTTGTGTTCATGCTCACGGAAACAATGTAGAATTTTTCATGGAAGTTTCTCTGTCAATAATTATCCCCTTGTGTATATCCATTGTATTATAAAAATAATGTGCCAAGCTTTGGTTTTAGGATGATTAGATTGCCTGTTTACTATGTGCAGAACAACAACAGAAACTTTGGCTGTAGTGTGTGATTTTACATTTTTTACTGGAAGGTCAAATGGGTCTGAAACTTTTTGCAAATTACTTATGTACAAATTTTTCAAATTGGCAAATTTATTTCATAATTTTGGGAGTTACAGAAGTTTACTAAACTTCCAGATTACTACAGACTGTCCTGTTTTTGACAGATTCTGTTTTTCGCGTGTTGTTTGCTTATTTTGATGAATCTATGGCTAGTATCAGGGGGTATGAACCATAGAGAAGTTGGAATACAGTACCTAATAAAGAATTAGTTCATTACAGTACCTAAAGGTAGTCATTTTCTTTAGTATACTAACGGAACTCACAAAGTTTTTGTTAAGTTTTTGTGGATGAAGTGTTCGAAGAACGAGGAGTTACCGATGTGAGAAGAATAAAGAGAGGCAAGAGTTCAAGCTTGGGGACGACCAAGGCACCCCAAGTAAATATTCCAAGGATACTCAAGCATCTAAGCTTGGGGATGCCCCGGTTGGCATCCCATCTTTCTTCTTCAACAATTATCGGTATACGTCGGTTTTTGTTTTGTTCACATGATTTGTGTCCTTTGTTTTTTTAAGAACCATGCTAGTATGAGATGTCCCTTCATCAATTTATAGAATGATTCATGTGCTTCTCCTATATCTTTTGAGTATGACCTTATAGGATGCTCTTTGTGCTTCACTTAAATCTTTTGAGTATGGTTTTATGGAATGCTTCGTGTGCTTCACTTATATATTTTGAGCTTGGATATTGGTTAGTCAATATTAACTGTAGAGTGCTCCATGAACTTCACTTATATCTTTTGGAGTATGAATAATACTATCATCTAAAGCGGGTTTGGAAGAGTGTCAACATTAGGAATTAGCGATCCCACTATTCCGAATGAGAAGAATTTTGCTTATGTGGAGAGTAGAAAAATTTCTATGCTTGTAGATCATGAAAAGAATACTTTATGTGATGGTTATATTGTTGAATTCATTCATGATTCTACTGAAAATTATTATGAGGGAGGAATATATGCTTGTAGGAGTTGCAATAATATCAAGTTTCCTCTCTATGTGCTTAAAGTTTTGAAGTTATACTTGTTTTGCCTTCCTATGCTAGTTGATTCTTGTTCCTATAAATTATGTGCTCACAAAATCCCTAGGCATAGGAAGTGGGTTAGATTTAAATGTTCTAGTCATATTCTTCATGATGCTCTCTTTATGTTTCAATTCTTATCTTTTATGTGAGCATCATTGAAATCATCATGCCTAGCTAAAAGGCATTAAAGAAAAGCGCTTGTTGGGAGACAACCCAATATTTACCCTTACTGTTTTTGTGTGTTTACATGATTAAGCTACTGTAGTAATCATGTTTTATAGCTTTTGTTTCAATAAAGTGCCAAGTAAGACCTTTGGGAAGACTTGGGTGAAAGTTAATGTGATCTTGCTGTAAAAAACAGAAACTTTGCGCTCACGGGATTAGCTACCATTTTTTACAGAAGAGTGCTTTTGAGTTGATTCTTTTTGCAGAAGATTAATAGACAAATTCCTCACTTCCACCAATTTATTTCATAATTTTTGGAGTAGCAGAAGTATGGTTGCTGTTCAGATCATTACAGACTGTTCTGTTTCTGACAGATTCTGTTTTCATTGCATAGTTTGCTTGTTTTCTAGTTTCTATGGCTTATATTTCTCAATATAAATTGTAGAAATGATATGGTACAGTAGGCATTGTGTGAGAACAATTATGAACCTTGTCTTTGACAGTACCAAAGTGAATGGTTTACTCTTTATCATACTAACCTATCTCACGAAGTTCCATTAAGTTTTGTGTGATTGAAGTTTTCAAGCTTTGGGTGAGATATCGATATGAGGAGAATAAGGAGTGGAAAGACCCTAAGCTTGGGGATGCCCAAGGCACCCCAAGGTAATATTCAAGGAAGACTCAAGCGCCTAAGCTTGGGGATGCCCCGGAAGGCATCCCCTCTTTCGTCTTCAAAACTATCGGTATACCTTACTCGGAGCTATATTTTTATTCGTCACATGATATGTGTTTTGCTTGGAGCGTATTTTCAATTTTACTTGCTGTTTGAATAAAATCATTGGATCTGAAATCTTGAATGAAAAAGAATCCTCCCATGGCTAGTTAATTATTTGACTACTCAGTGTTCTTCACTTATATCTTTTTGGAGTAGTTTGTCATTTACTCACGTGCTTCACAGTATATCCTATGAGTAAATGGTTGAATGAATTGAATATCATAAATCTGAATTTATATATGTTTCATATGCTTATACCATGGGGAGTAATGACTTCACACAGAATAAGTATAGGTAGTAAACTTATTGAAAGTTAGCAAACGCAGAATTGGTCACTTGAACAATTCATGAAAGAATATTGAAGGAAGAGAGATTTCACATATAAATATACTATCTTGGACATCTTTTGTAATTGTGAGCACTCATTAAAATATGACATGCTAAAAGGTTGATGTTGGACAAGGAAGACAACTGTAATGGGTTATGTTTTCTTATATCCGAAATAAAGTATATTGACATGGATCATCCAACATGCTGAGCTTGCCTTTCCCTCTCATGCTACCAAATTCTTTGCACCAAGTAGAGATACTACTTGTGCTTCCGAACATCCCTTAAACTAGTTTTTCCATGAGAGTCCACCATACCTACCTATGGATTGAGTAAGATCCTTCAAGTAAGTTGTCATCGGTGCATGCAATAAAAATTGCTCTCTAAATATGTATGATCTATTAGTGCGAAGAAAATAAGCTTTATACGAACTTGTGATAGAGAAGAAATAAAAGCGACGGACTGCATAATAAAGGTATTTATCACAAGAGGCAATGTAAAGTGACGTTCTTTTGCATTAAGATTTTGTACATCCAACCATAAAAGCGCATGACAACCTCTGCTTCCCTCTGCGAAGGGCCTATCTTTTACTTTTATCTTCTACCCTTATACAAGAGTCATGGTGATCATCACCTTTCCTTTTTACACTTTTTCCTTTGGCAAGCACTTTGTGTTGGAGCGATCCGGATATATATATCCACTTGGATGTAGGTTTTCATAAATTATTATTGTTGACATTACCCTTGAGGTAAAAGGTTGGGAGGCGAAACTATAAGCCCCTATCTTTCTCTGTGTCCGATTAAAACTTTGAACCCATAAATATCACATGAGTGTTAGCAATTGTGAAAGATTAAATGATAGTTGAGTATGTGGAGTTTGCTGAATCAAAGCTCTTACATAGACCCTTCCCGAAAATAAGATGAATTGCAATTGTTTGATGACTAAGAGCACGGTTTGTTAGTTTTCAAGAAAGTTTATGATCTATACTTTAACATGTGAATAGCTTGTTACTTGATCATGAGAAGTTTTATGAGTTGAGCTACTGTTATGATATATAATGATGCTAGAAAAGGTGATTGAAACTATCATTGATCAAACTTATGCACTTGCTAGCATTCACACTTCATAAATTATTTCTTTTATCATTTACCTACTCGAGGACGAGCAGGAATTAAGCTTGGGGATGCTGATACGTCTCCAACGTATCTATAATTTATGAAGTATTTATGCTATTATATTATCCATCTTAGATGTTTTATATGCATTTATATGCAATTTTATATGATTTTTAGGACTAACCTATTAATCTAGAGCACAGTGCCAGTTTCTGTTTTTTTCCTTGTTTTTAAGTTTTACAGAAAAGGAATACCAAACGGAGTCCAATTGACGTGCCAATTTTTGACGATTTTTTATGGACCAGAAGAAGCCCACGGAGCATCGGAGATGGACCAGAAGAGTCCCGAGCCGTCCACGAGGGTGGAGGGCGCGCCCCCCTATCTCGTGTATGACTCGGAGACCCCCCCTGACGTGAAACCGACGCCAAAAATTACTATAAATATAGAAACCTCTAGAAAATAACCTAGATCGGAAGTTCCTCCGCCGCAAGCCTCTGTAGCCACGAGAAATCATTCTAGGCCCTCTCTGGCACCCTGCTGGAGGGGGCCATCATCACCGGAGGCCATGGAGGAGGATCCCAGAGGGGCCATTATCGCCATGAAGGCCAAGGACCAGAGGGAGAACCTCTCCCCATCTAGGGGGAGCCATGGAGGAGGAAGCACAAGGGGGAGAACCTCTCCTCCTCTCTCTCGGTGGCGCCGGAGTGCCATCGGAGGGGAATCATCGCCGCGGTGATCGTCTTCAACATCACCATCATCATCACCATCCTCATCTATTTTACGCGGTCCACTCTCCCGCACCCCGCTGTAATCCCTACTTGAACATGGTGCTTTATGCCACATATTATGATCCAATGATGTGTTGCCATCCTATGATGTTCTGAGTAGATATCCTTTGTCTTTGGGTTGATTGATGATCTAGATTGGTATGAGTTGTATGTTTTATTTTCGTGCTGTCCTATGGTGCCCTCCGTGTCGCGCAAGCGTGAGGGATTCCCGCTGTAGGGTGTTGCAATACGTTCATGATTCGCTTATAGTGGGTTGGTGAGTGACTGAAACACAAACCTGACTAAGGGGGTTGTTGCGTATGGGAATAAAGAGGACTTGATGCTTTAGTGCTATGGTTGGGTTTTACCTTAATGATATTTAGTAGTTGCGGATGCTTGCTAGAGTTCCAATCATAAGTGCATATGATCCAAGAAGAGAAAGTATGTTAGCTTATGCCTCTCCCTCATATGAAATTGCAATAGTGATTACCGGTCTTGTTAACGATTGCCTAGGATAATTCCGCACACCGAACCATCATTATTCCACACTCGCTATTTATAATATTTAGTAATATATTCTAACTTTATGATAACAGCACCTACGTTTATGTTTTAAGCTCTCCGATATCATGCAAAGTTATCCTCTTCATACCCACAACGTAGTTTTATTTCTCGTTTCTAGTTGGAAGCAAACCTTCGGTGTACGTAGAGTCGTATCAGTGGCACATAGGACTTGAGAGAAACTTGATCTTACCTTTAGCTCCTTGTGGGTTCGACACTCGATACTTATCACTTCCACCATTGGGAATTGCTACGATGATTCCCTGCACTTGGGGATTATCAATATGGCGTTACGATAGGCTGCCATCTTCGGACCTTTGGCGTCGAAGTCTCCATTTATTTGGGATATTGTGAGATTTGAATCCCCGCGCACCTCCAGGCGTTGTATGCCCTTGGAGACAGCCATCTGAAGACCGTGCAATAAGGCCTCGTATTCGACTGCATTGTTGGAGTCTGTGTATAATATTTGGAGTACGTACTGGACCGTGTCTCCAGTGGGGGACGTTAAGACAACGCCTGCTCCTAAGCCGGCCAGCATTTTAGAGCCATCGAAGTGCATGAACCAGTTGGAATATGTACCGTACTCTTTAGGGAGTTCGGCCTCTGTCCATTCGGCGACAAAGTCAGCCAATACTTGGGATTTAATGGCTCGGCGTGGTTTGTATGTTATGTCGAATGGTAGGAGCTCAATGGCCCACTTGGCAATCCGGCCCATAGCATCGCGATTGTTTATTATATCATTGAGTAGTACTTCGGAAGCCACCGTGATCGAACACTCTTGGAAGTAGTGTCGTAGCTTCCAGGATGCCATGAAGACCGCATATGCTATCTTTTGGTAATGAGGACACCGAGATTTGCATGGTGAGAGCAAAGTGGATACGTAGTATACCGGTTTCTGAAGTGGGAACTTGTGTCCGTCCTCCTCTCGCTCAACGACAAGCACTGCGCTCACCACCTGGTGTGTTGCAGAGATGTATAATAACATCGGTTCGCCGATGCTTGGCGCGGCCAGGATTGGGTTGCTTGCTAAAAGAGCCTTTATTTCTTCCAATCCGTCCCTTGCCGCATCCGTCCACTCGAAGTGGTCGGTGCGTCGGAGAAGGCGATAAAGTGGCAATGCTTTTTCTCCTAGTCTGGAGATAAAGCGGCTTAAAGCTGCCACACATCCGGCTAGGTTTTGGACCTTTCTAAGGTCTGTTGGTGTAGCCAATTGTGACAAAGCTCAGATTTTGGCTGGATTTGCCTCAATTCCTCTATTGGAAACAATGAAGCCCAGCTGTTTTCCAGTGGGAACGCCGAAAAAACACTTTTCCGGATTGAGCTTAATATCATATGTCCGGAGGTTGTCAAATGTGAGGCGTAAGTCATCTATTAATGACTCGACGTGCTTAGTCTTGATGACGACGTTGTATACATATGCTTCAACTGTCTTGCCGATTTTGTTTCTCCAGGCATGTTTGAATCATACGTTGGCAGGTGGCGTCGGCGTTTTTAAGCCCAAAGGGCATAGTGTTGAAGCAGGAAGGCCCGTATGGGGTAATGAATGCCGTTGCGGCTTGGTCAGATTCCTTCATTTTGATTTGATGGTATCTGGAATATGCATCGAAGAAACACAATGTGTCGTGTCCTGCGGTGGCATCAATAATTTGATCGATGCGGGGGAGGGGGAAGGGATCCTTAGGGAAGGCTTTATTGAGGTCTTTGAAATCGACGCACAGGCGCCAGGATTTATCCTTCTTTGGCACCACCACCAGGTTTGCTAGCCAGTCTGGGTGTTTTATTTCTCTGATGAATCCGGCCTCGATTAACTTGGCTAGCTCCTCCCACATAGCTTGTCGTCTGGGTTCGGAAAAGCGCCGCAGTGTTTGCTTAACCGGGCTATATCCCTTCAATATATTGAGGCTGTGTTCGGCCAACCTGCGTGGGATTCCTGGCATATCAGAAGGGTGCCAGGCGAATATGTCCCAGTTCTCATGCAGGAATGCTCGTAGTGCGGCGTCGACCGTTGGGTCCAGCTGTGCCCCGATGGAAACTGTCTTCTTGGGGTCCGTCGGGTGGACTTGAAATTTCACTATTTCATCTGCCGGTTTAAAGGAGGTGGATTTGGGCCGCTTATCAAGGATTACGTCGTCCCTATCCACTGTGGAGGGTAGTGCGGTTAACTCTTCGGCCGCGAGGGCCTCGGACAGTGCCTCGAGGGCCAGGGATGCGGTTTTGTTTTCGGCGCGGAGGTCTATGTTCGGATCACTGACGAGAGTGATAATGCTGTTGGCCCCGGGCTTCTTGAGCTTCATGTACCCGTAATGAGGTATAGCTTGGAAGCGCATGAATGCGTCTCGCCCCAACAGGGCGTGATATCCACTATTGAAAGGGGCCACCTTGAAGGTTATCTCTTCGACCGATAGTTCTTCGGCGTGCAGAATACCACGTCGAGTGTAATTTTCCCCGCGCATCGCGCCTCCCGGCTGGAAATGATTCCTCGGAAGGTCGTATTACTTTGCTCGATGCAGCTCTTGTCAATTTCCATTTTATTGAGTGTGTCCTCGTAGATGAGGTTTAGCCCGCTGCCGCCATCCGTCAGCACTTTAGTGAGCCGAAAGCCATCCACAATTGGATTGAGGACCAAGGCGGCCGGTGCCCGGACTGACCGGAATTTTGGTTCATCACTGGCATTGAAAGTTATGGCCGTGTCTTTCCAGGGGTTTATTGCTGCGACTTGGTAGACTTCGACGAGGTCGTGGACTGCCCTCTTGCGCCAATTGTTTGAAGCAAAAGTCTGGAAGACCGTCAATACTCTGAGGTCGTCGTCCTCTGTGGGCGTTTCTTTGAGGTGTTTTTGGTGAGGATATCCTCGCCGTAGCTACCTGCTGGAGTATCCAACATGCTCTAAGGCTGTGGGTTGGTACAATATCCGGTGTTGTGTGTATTTTGCATGGCTTATCAAGCCATCCCTACAGAACAGTTCCGCGTCCCGTAATGGGCTTAGTTTTCTTCACTATGGGGTCGGGTGCCCCGCGAGGGTGCGTCTTTTTTTCCCGCTAGAGGGGTTGAATGAAGACCGGTGGTTCCTAGTGAGCTGTCTGAGTTTTCCAGGCGCTTTCCATTGCGCAGTACTTCTGCACCATGGTTGCGAAGTCAGCGAAGTGTAATACGCGACGGTGGTTGATGGCGTTGAGGATTCCTTCGTCCGTGCAATTATTGTCAAATACTAAAATCGCGTCCTCGTCGCGGCAGTCTTTAATCTTGTCTTTGACAAGGAGGAATCCGGCCCAAAAGTGATGGACTGTTTCCTGAGGCCGCTGTCGTACGTACATGAGGTCGCATATATCCGGCGGGCCAGAATTGCTAGGCGAATATTGCTTGTGGTGGGTGGGTGGCTTTAAATCCGAACCCTGACCCGATTTGGAGTCCGGAGCCTGAAAAACTGCCGAGCTCATTAGTTCGGGCTCCGGGATGTCAATCGATTTTCCGGGTCCAACGCCCGATTCCATGTTCGGGGGACTGGGAGTGTCGTTCCGCAGACGGGTATCCGGCTCTTCGAGTTCGGAAATCCGAACATAGTTCGTCTTCAGCATAGGGGAAGAATTGTTGTTTTGCTCTTCTACGACCGCTATCTGATGGGTGATCGGCGGGGATTTGATTTCTCTCTGATCGGGTTTAAGCCCAATCTGATCATAGTCAGTAGCGACCCCCATGGCGGCGATGTGATCTAGGAGTTCGTTTAAAGATGACCACTCCGACGGATCCATCCATCTGGAGTATTCAGAATCAACACGAAGGCGATTTTCGATGACCTGAGAAGTCATCATCGGCTTAACGGCCGAACGGGCGGTCATGGTAAAGCCGCCCAGCCGGAGGGTCTGGCCTGAGGGCAGGGCTCCTACGGAGGTGATACTGTCCTTGATAACAATGCGATCCATCGATCCTATCTTCGACGGCACAGTGGAACTCTCAATGGAAGCACCAATGTCGGTGTCAAAACCGGCGGATCTCGGGTAGGGGGTCCCGAACTGTGCGTCTAAGGTTGATGGTAACAGGAGACAGGGGACACGATGTTTACCCAGGTTCAAGCCCTCTTAATGGAGGTAATACCCTACTTCATGCTTGATTGATCTTGATGAATATGAGGATTACAAGAGTTGATCTACCACGAGATCGTAATGGCTAAACCCTAGAAGTCTAGCCTGTATGATTATGATCGCCCCTACGGACTAAACCCTCCGGTTTATATAGACACCGGAGGGGCCTAGGGTTGTACAGAGTCGGTTTACATAGGAAGGAATCTACACATCCGAATCGCCAAGCTTGCCATCCACGCAAAGGAGAGTGCCATCTGGACAGGGGAGGAAGTCTTCCATCTTGTATCTTCATGGCCCACCAGTCCGGCCCGCATCACACAGGCCGGACGCCCGAGGACCCCTTAATCCAGGACTCCCTCAAACCTCTCCTTTGAAGGTCATGCACAATTTCATGAAGGCAAAGAACTCCATCAAGGGTGAACCTACCCTTGATGAAAGCAGCCTGGGTGGGGCTAATGGTATGGTGAGCCACCGGAGACAACTTAGTTGCAAACCCTTTAGAAGGAAACTTAACGAAGTTATTAATCAAGGCAATAGGACAAAAAAGGGAGATATTGTCAGCACCCTTGACTTTTGGGATGAGGGTCAGGATGGCGTAATTCAGACGAGAGATATCCACCGTCCCTAGACAAAAACTTTGGATGACTGCACAGACCAGAGGGCGCGACACCGACCAGAAACGGCAGAAAAACGGGATAGAAAAGCAATCAGGGCCAGAAGCCGAGTTTGAATTAGCAGAGCTGGCCCCCTTTCAATCTCCTCCACAGATAGGGGATCATGAGAGCACTATTTTTCTTGTCCGAGATCCGACAGTGATTTGCCCAGAGGTTGGAAGAGATAGTAAAACCAGAGGCAGGCCTAGCGGCTAAAAGCCCAGCAAAGAACTCATGGACATGAGCCACAATGACATGGGGATCAGAAACTTGGATCCCATTAATGAGCAAGCTGTTAATTGAACACCTACGGCGTCGACCATTAGCAATGGCAAAGAAATATGCACTAAGGGAATCGCCTTTCAAGGTCTAATTAATGGTACCATGCTGCTTCCAGTAAACATCGGCCTGGCAATGTAGATGTAAAAGGCAGGCTTCCAGGTCATATATACGCTGCCAGTTGCGGGAAAGAGCCCAGTAGAATCAGCCTCCGCGTCTAAGGCAGCAACTTGCCCTAGCAGCTCACGTTTGCTCTTAAGGGCCTCAGCCACGCGATTACGGCCCCAACCTCTTAGGAACTTACGCAACTGATACAAACAGCTATGCCAATCACCCATTGAGCCAAAAGAGCGAGTCCTAGAGGACAAGAACGCGGAAATCCTATCTGAAACCATCTCAACGAAGCCATCCACCAAGAGCCATGAAGCGTCGAACTAAAATCTAGATGCTTTAGGCAGAGCGGACACACCAAGATCCAAGATAAGAGGAGAGTGGTCAGAGCCAACATGGGGTAGGGCGGAAAGAGAAGCTCTAGGGAACATCGCATCCCATGCGATAGACAAGAGAACATGATCTAATACACACCTGGTCGGGTCACTGATGATTGGACCAGGTAAACCTAGTGCCCGACCTCGGAATCTCATGGAGCGCACATTCTGTGATGAAATCATTAAAGGCCTCAGCCAACAGCCATGAGAAGTTGGAATTACTCTTCTCAGTAGGGGACCTTAGGAGGTTGAAATCACCCCCGATAACCAACCGGATGTTACATGAGTCAATTTTGGAAGTAAGCTCATCCAGGAAGAGATGTGACAGAGAGTGATCGGCTGGTCCATACACCACCATCACTTCCCAAAGAGAATTAAGATCTTTGTGAAACACCACCAAACTAGCCCAAAAAATCCCGTGGTCAAAGGCAACAAAAACGAAAAGATCCACTTTGGCCCCAATCAAAATACCACCAGAGTGCCCTGAAGCCGGAAGGCACCTCCAAAATAATGATCCTCTCCCGTGATCGCAGAAAGTTCAGAGTGAGAAAAATCAGACTTAAAGGTCTCAACAAGTCCTACAATGGCAATGCTGTCGTTACGCACCAGGTCCCGGATTTGGTCACAGCGCCCCTAGCACTGAAACCCCGGATATTCCAAAAGATGGCTTTCATTTAAAGGAGTGGTTTTTAATGCGTAGACTCTACCTGCTCGAGACCAGGAAGGGTTTAGGTTTAGATGGTCGCCCTTCTTTGCTGAAGTGGGAGGAGGGCCACTACCCTCCACAGCCACCTCGGACCCGGTGGCCTCCGCCGCCACCTTAGACTTAGTGGCGGCCTCCTTGGCTCTGACAATAGCCGCCTGGGCCTCCTCGTTTAGCCGAATCATAAAGAGCAAGGAGGAGGGAGACCCAATGTTATGATCAACCGAAACACCAATATCGGATAAAATGTTCAAGAGATACGAATCCGGTAAAGAAGGTAACACCAGCCGAACAGGGGAGGGAGGGGAAGCATTACCTGGGGGGCAAACGTCCTTGGCCGCCACCCTGCGCCCGGCCCGTTCCTGGATGGGGACAGCATTGCTATGGTGTCGTAGACCCTTCCGCGCCATGGAGACAGGAGAACGGACCGGAGCCCCCGAGGGCCACGTCAGAGGGGAAGAAGCATCGCCTCCGAAAACGCACCAAAGTCATCATCCAGATGGCAGCACATGCTGGCTCCCTAGATCTTACTCCCCGAAGAGGCCCTGCTCCAAGCCAAGAAATGATGCACAGTGGACTTCTTCTTTTGTTTCTTGCTGCAAGGGCTTGAGGGTGGAGCCGCAACGTCCGGAGGCACATCCACAATCCCAGACAGAGACAAGGAAGCCGAACGAGCACCAACATCAGGGATGGTAGAGCACACACCAGAGAAGGGTGTAGCCCCACCAAGACCCTCGGCGTTCATGGGCTCCACACCATGAGCACCTTCCTTGGGAGCACCCCTGAGGGAGTCCTGGATTAAGGGGTCCTCGGGCGTCCGGCCTATATGACATGGGCCGGACTGATGGGCTATGAAGATACAAGACAGAAGACTTCTTCCCATGTCCGGATGGGACTCTCCTTTGCGTGGATGGCAAGCTTGGCGTTCGGATATGTAGATTCCTTCCTTTGTAAACCGACTTTGTACAACCCTAGTCCCCTCCGGTGTCTATATAAACCAGAGGGTTTAGTCCGTAGAGTTGATCATAATCATACATGCTAGACTTCTAGGGTTTAGCCATTACGATCTCATGGTAGATCAACTCTTGTAATCCTCATATTCATCAAGATCAATCAAGCAGGAAGTAGGGTATTACCTCCATCAAGAGGGCCCGAACCTGGGTAAACATCATGTCCCCCGTCTCCTGTTACCATCGACCCTAGACACATAGTTCTGGACCCCCTACCCGAGATCCACCGGTTTTGACACCGACATTGGTGCTTTCATTGAGAGTTCTGCTGTGACGTTGAAGACAGGATCGATGGCTCGCCTTGTCATCAAAGACAGCATCACCTCCGGAGGAGCCCTGGCCTCACGCCAAACCCTCCAGTTGGGTGACTTTACCATGATCGCCCGTTCGGCCGCCAAGCCGACGATGACTCCTGGATCAAAAATCGCCTCCATGTTGTCTCCGAATACTCCAAACGGATGGATCCGGCGGAGTTGTCATCTTTAAACGAACTCCTGGATCGCATCACCGCCATGGGGGTCGCTACAGACTATGATCACATTGGGCTTAAAGCCGATCAGAGAGAAATTAAATCTCCATCGATTACCCATCAGATAGCGGTCGTAGAGGAGCAAAGCAACAACTCTTTCCCCATGTTGAAGACGAGTTGTGTTCGGATTTCCGAGCTTGAGGAGCCGGACACTTGTCCGCGGGACGACACCCCCGGTCCAGCTCGGGAGTTCTTCAAACTCCGGATTCCAAATCGGGGCAGGGTTTGAATTTACAGCCACCCACCCACCACAAGCAATATTCGCCAAGCAATTCCGGTCCTCCGGATACGTGCGACCTCATGTACGTATGACAGCAGTCTCAGGAAACAGTCCATCACTTTTGGGCCAGATTCCTCCTTGTCAAAAACAAGATTAAAGATTGCCGCGACGAGGACGCGATTTCACCATTCTGCAATAATTGCACGGATGAAGGAATCCTCAACGCCATTAACCGCCGTCACGTATTACACTTCGCTGACTTGGCAACTATAGTACAGAAGTACTGCGCACTGGAAAGCGCTTGGAAAACTCAGACAGCTCACTGGGAACCCCCGGTTCCCACTCAACCCCTCGGGCGGGCGAAAAGGATGCACCCTCGAGCGGCACCCAACCCCATACTGAAGAAAACTAAGCCCATTACGGGACTCGGAACCGTTCTGGAGGGATGGCTTGATAAGCCATGCAAAATACACACGACACCAGACACCGAACGAACCCACAGCCTCAGAGCATGTTGGATACTCCGGCAAGTGGCCAAGAGCGGCGAGGATATCCTCACCAAAAACACCTCATAGCAACATCCCCCGGACGACAACGACCTCGAAGTATTGATGGTCTTCGAGACTTTCGGTTCAAACAATCGGCGCAAGAGGGCACTCCGTGACCTCGCCGAAGTCTACCAAGTCGCAGCAATAAACCCATGGAACGACATGGCCAGAACTTTCAATGCCAGTGACGAACCAAGATTCCGGTCAGTCCGGGCACCAGCCGCCTTGGTCCTCAATCCAATTGTGGATGGCTTTTGGCTCACTAAAGTGCTCATGGACGGCGGCAGCGGGCTAAACCTCATCTACGAGGACACACTCAATAAAATGGAAATAGACAGGAGCCGCATCGAGCAAAGTAATACGACCTTCCGAGGAATCATTCCCAGCCGGGAGGCGCAGTGTGCGGGGAAAATCACACTTGACATGGTATTTGGCACGTCGGAGAACTACCAGCCCGAAGAAATAACCTTCCAAATTGCCCCTTCAACAGTGGATATCACGCCCTGTTGGGGTGAGATGCATTCACACGCTTTCAAGCCATACCTCATTATGGGTATATGAAGCTCAAGATGCCTGGGCCCAACGGTATTATCACTCTCACCAGTGATCCGGACATAGCCCTCCGTGCCGAAAACAAAACGACATCCCTGGCCCTCGAGGCACTCTCAGAGGCCCTTGCGGCCGAGGAGTTAACCGCACTATGCTCCACGGTGGATAGAGACGACGTAATCCCTGATAAGCGGTCCAAACCCACCTCCTTCAAACCAGCAGACAAAATAGTAAAATTTCAAGTCCACCCGAAGGACCCCAAGAAGACAGCTGGACCCAGCGGTCGACGCTGCACTACGAGCGTTCCTGCGCGAGAACTGGGACATATTCACCTGGCAACCTTCTGATATGCGAGGAATCCCACGCAGGTTGGCTGAACACAGCCTCAATATATTGAAGGGATATAAGCCGGTCAAGCAAGCACTGCGGCGCTTTTTCGAACCCAAACGGCAAGCTATGGGGGAGGAGCTAGCCTTGTTAATCGAGGCCGGATTCATCAGAGAAATAAAACACCCGGACTGGCTAGCAAACCATGTGATGGTGCCAAAGAAGGATAAATCTTGGCGCCTGTGCGTCGATTTCAAAGACCTCAACAAGGCTTGCCGTAAGGATCCCTTCCCCCTCCCCCGCATCGATCAAATTATCGACGCTACCGCAGGACACAACTCACTGTGCTTCCTTGACACATACTCCGGATACCATCAAATCAAAATGAAGGAGTCTGATCAAGCTGCAACGGCATTCATTACCCCATACGGGCCTTTCTTCTTCAACACTATGCCCTTCGGGCACAAAAATGCTGGCGCCACCTACCAACGCACGATTCAAACATGCCTGGAGAAACAAATTGGCAAGACAGTTGAAGCATATGTGGATGACGTAGTCATCAAGACCAGGCACATCGAGTCACTAATAGACGACCTGCCTCTCACATTCGACAACCTCCATACATATGACATCAAGCTCAATCCGAAAAGTGTGTTTTCGGCGTTCCCGATGGAAAACTGCTGGGTTTCATCATTTCCCATAGAGGAATTGAGGCATATCCAGCCAAAATCCGAGCTTTGTCACAATTGGCTACACCAACAGACCTTAAACAGGTCCAAAAACTAGCCGGATGCGTGGCAGCTTTAAGCCGCTTTATCTCCAGACTAGGAGAAAAAGCATTGCCACTTTATCACCTTCGTCAGCGCACCGACCACTTCGAGTGGACGGATGCGGCAACGGACGGACTAGAAGAAATAAAGGCTCTTTTAGCAAGCAACCCAATCCTGGCTGCGCGAAGCGTCGGTGAACCGATGTTATTATACATTTCTGCAACACACCAGGTGGTGAGCGCAGTGCTTGTCGTTGAGCGAGAGGAGGACGAACACAAGTTCCCACTTCAGAAACCGGTATAATACGTATCCACTGTCCTCACACCATGCAAATCCCGGTACCCTCATTACCAAAAGATAGCTTATGCGGTCTTCATGGCTCCCGGAAGCTACGACACTACTTCCAAGAGGGCTCGATCACGGTGGCTTCCGAAGTACCACTCAATGACATAATAAACAACCGCGATGCTACAGGCCGGATTGCTAAGTGGGCCATTGAGCTCCTGCCATTCGATATGACATACAAGCCACGCCGAGCCATTAAATCCCAAGTATTGGCTGACTTCGTCGCCGAATGGACAGAGGCCGAACTCCCTAAAGAGTACGACACATATTCCAACTGGGTCATGCACTTCGATGGCTCTAAAATGCAGGTCGGCTTAGGAGCGGGCGTTGTCTTAACGTCCCCCACCGGAGACACAGTCCAGTACGTACTCCAAATATTATACACAGACTCTAACAATGCAGCCGAATACGAGGCCTTATTGCATGGCTACTTCCATGGGCATACAATGCCTGGAGGTGCGCGGGGATTCAAATCTCGCAATATCCCAATAAATGGAGACTTTGACGCCAAAGATCCGAAGATGGCGGCCTATCGTAATGCCATACTCAAAATATCAGCTAGGTTTGAGGGACTCTTGTTTCATCATGTGGCTCGGGAAAGTAATCAAGCGGCGGATGTTCTCGCTCGCATTGGCGCCAAGCGTGACCCCGTCCCGCCTAACATCTTTCTAGAAAGGTTTTCAAGCCATCCGTGGCATGGAAGGGTGAGAGCAGCAACACCAGTCCAGACCCAATTACACCCCCAGATTTCGAACACAATACCGATATCATCAGGGGCTCAGCCACCGAGATAACACCATCGGCCCATCTCATAATGGCAGTAATTGCCCCATGGACCGAACCCTTCTTGGCCTACCTTAATAGGCGAGAGCTCCCCGAGGACCAGAATGAGGCTCGCTGCATTGTTCCGTGCTCGAAAGCCTACAAGGTCCATGAGGGAGAGCTCTACAATAAAAGTGCTACCGGAGTCCTTCAAAGGTGTATCTCCGAAGAAGAGGGACGACAGCTCCTGGCCGAAATCCATGCTGGCCTCGGCGGTCACCACGTCGCAGCTCGGGCCCTTGTAAGTAAGGCTTTTCGTACAGGTTTCTTTTGGTCTGCGGCCCGGGCAGATGCACAGGACCTGGTCCAACGTTGTGTCGGATGCCAGCTCTTCGCCAATCAAAGCCATATGCCACCTACTGCTCTACAAACAATCCCCATTACTTGGCCTTTTGCGGTCTGGGGGCTTGATATGGTTGGACCCCTTAAAGGAGGAAGATATAAGAAAAAATATCTGCTAGTCATGGTAGATAAATTCACTCAATAGATAGAGGCTAAACCAGTGAAAACGGTGACCGGTGATAGACTTTATATCTGGTATCGTGCATCGTTATGGTGTCCTGCACAACATCATCACCGATAATGGCTCCAATTTCACAGCCGATGAAGTGAAATCCTGGTGTGCTAAATTGGGCATTAAGCTCGATTATGCCTTGGTCTATCATCCACAAACAAACGGTCAAGTCAAACGAGCTAATGGTCTTATTATGAGCGGCACTAAGCCTAGACTAGTGCGGTCGTTGAAAGAATCAGACAAGCACTGGGTTGAGGAGCTCGACTCCGTACTCTAGGGGCTCCGGACCACGCCCAACCGCACTACCGGATACACACCATTCTTCATGGTGTACGGCGCAGAGGCCGTTTTGCCCTGCGATATCATTCATGACTCACCTCGAGTGCGCTTGTATGAAGAGAGAGAAGCCGAGTTGGATCGGCAGGACAGTCTAGATGCCTTGGAGGAGGAGCGTGACATGGCAAAAGCCCATTCCGCATTCTATCAACAACAGGCTCGCAGGTACCAAAGCAGAGAAGTGCGGGCCAAGACTTATAATGTTGGTGAACTTGTTCTACGCTTGCCAGAGAAGAAAAAGGAAAAACTCAAGCCCAAGTGGGAGGGTCCCTTCATCATAGATGAAGTTCTCATTAGAGGAGCGTACCACGTGCGTGACGCATCGGACAACCGCTTAGAGCCGAACCCATGGAATGCCGCCAGACTCCGAAGATTCTACGCCTAGAGCCATACTCTTTGTTCATCCTTTTCTTTCTTTGTTTCAGTTTTTTCTCTCTCTTTAAATTTTCTCTCTAACTCTATAGCTCTTGTGCGGCCAAACCACACACCTATGACGTGCACATCCTTAAATGTACACGTTCATAAATACATGGGGGCTTCTTTTACAGAAGCTTATTATTATTTCCCGAGCATCAAGCTCACCACATATGTGTTCTCTTCCACATATGTACCTTTTCTTCGCCATTGTATGCATCGTTATGACTTAAGTTTTTGCCAAGCTGCGTTGCCTGGCTCCTGTGCTTATGCCCTACGTTCTCGTTTGTTCGGCTAGGGCATAAAGGGAGCACCTCTGCGATTATTACAGCCAGGTCATCCGGACTTGTACCTCAGACTGGGTGAAGCCGAAAGCTAGCGTTCTTAAGGGAATATTTGGTCGGCGGACTAAAGACGTTTTACCTTCATCACACTATGAACCCCCAGATGTTATGTACACTGCGATTTTTCAAATCACAGTTCGGACATGCATACTAACGCATGTCCGCCCAGGGAAAGGAACCCTTAACGGAACTATTCTCCCTGGAAGATGTTTCTTACAATCGACATGTAATATAACATAGCTAGCCGGATACAACTTGTCTGTTCAAGCAACTATGACCCCTACGACTAGTTTCCATGCATACCACGGTCTATATCGCCGTTATGGTATTCAAAAACACTCCGCGCCTTCGGGTCCGGAGGTCGAAGCAAAAAGGTCTGCCATGACAATCGTTTTACAATCCGGCTAGGGACAAGTTTGTCAATTGAAGTACATAGTCTCTTGGACTGAAAAACTTCTTCCTCTATGCCATCTAACACGCTATCTAGCTTACAATCCTGTTGGGAATACTTGGCGGCTATCTTTACCTGGTCATATACCAGACTAACTGGAATTTCTTTTCCATCTGACCCCCGAGGTCCGACCCGGGCCATACGATTCGGATCAAGCTTGGTGTACCGTGTTTTTACCATGGCCCAGGCCTCTCGTGCACCTTCTCAGCAGGCCGATATCTTCCATAATCGGAAACGCCACCAAGCTCCTTGGAATAGCTTCACAAGCTCCTCCATACTTCCTGGAGGAGAGGCGGATGGCCACAAAGCTTAGGCAATGCTCTGCATTGCTTGCCGAGCTCGCTCATGCAGTTGGGACAGCTCTTGCAGCAGGTCGCCTTGAGAGCCGGACATTTCCTCTTCGGGACGGCCAGTCAGCATACCCGCAGATATAAATCTGTTAGATCATTTCTTCGCTGAATTACATAAAGGTAAGGTCAAAAACATACTGAATATGCCGCCTCGTAGCCTCCTATTCTCCTTGACGGCATCAGCTAGCTGGGCTCGCACATGTTTTAGTTCTTCGCCCAGCCGGGTATTGGAATCCTGCAGCTTGTTCTTTTCATCCCTGACTCGCGTCAGCACACATTCGCCTGCGGCCAGTTGCCTTTTGGCCTCTTGTTCGCCCGCCTGCGTGACTTTCAGTTCCCCTTCCAGTTGATCTGCTGATCCTGTCATCGGAAATGCAACAGTATTAACATTACTGGTATATGATTACATTTTTCTGGATGGAAGGGAATATTACCTGGCGTTGCCTTCTTGGATTTCTCCAGTTCGGCGGTAACCGCAGCCAGTCGGGTCTGACACTTTTCCAGCTCTTGAGACAACAGGCTATTCTTCTCCGTGAGCGCCCGGTTATGCAATGATCCTTAAATCAGTTGTACCAACTGCTTCAAGTCTCGGGGGCTACTGGTATATGATTATCAGATCTGTACAATGCGTACTTACCCGTTTATCTTTTAAATACTGGCTAGTGGCTCTGGTAAGCCCATCCCGAGCAGCTCGAATGTACGCATCAGCCGAGCTGAAGGCGTCGAACGCATCTTTAGCAAATCCGGGGTCGCGGAGCGCGGCCCTCCGGCGCCGATGGTTCATGGCGCTCTCCACTTCAGAGTTCGTGACGGATACATTATCCGAATCCTCTGAAGGAGGACAATCTAACGTCGCTCCCGTGTCAGCCCCCGCCCTAGAGGCAGGGTCTGGAACCTGACTGGTGGAGGCATGACCAGCAGGATCCCCGGACATAGTCCGGCGCATGCTCTTCCTGATAAGACACAACGGACAATGTCACAGTTCGATGTGACTGCCAAGGGGCATATTTAAAAAGCCATACCTCTTTGATGAAGACTCGGCTGTGTTTTCATTTGCCTTCCTCTTCGAAGGCTTGCCCGGCGCGGGCGCCGCTCTCTTGTGAGCCGCCTCTGGTGCAGCATTGCGCGCCGAGCGCCTCCCCTTTGGAGCACGAGACAGTCGGTGGGTGAGGTAGAATGAGGAAGCTCTTTCGGAGGAGATGACTCCTGATTACTTACATGCGAGGCAAGGAGGCTGGGATAGTCGGCAATGATGGCCACTTTTGTGCCGTCATAGCTCGCCTGGTAGAATACTCCATCCTCGAGTTCTACAAATACGTCCGGATCCTCTTCGAATCCAGGGTCAAGGTCCCGGTTATGATCCTCTGGCTGTGGAGCGGGGCTATGGATCCCCACGGTAACCTTCTGCCTTTCTTGTTACAAATGGATGGGTTAATGTCAATTAAAAGTGACTCAGGGGGAGGATTGAGTCAAGTGGTGGGATTGAAACTCACCGAGCTAGGAGGATTGTACATGGAAAATCCATCTCGGCGTTTAAGGCGAGTGAACTCCTCTTTCTCCCCTTTGTACAGTTCGGCCAATATTTTTGCCAAAGCGGAGGGTGTGTCCGGACCCTTCTGTCCGCAGCGTGAGGTGTCATCTTCCCCATTGTAGTGCCACATAGGGAGCCCTCTGAATTGGAGCTGCTGGACACCCCGCACTATGGAAGTCGGCATTACCTTGATTATTGATAATCCGGACTGGGCGAGTGTCCTTATCTTGCCCATTAATTGACGGACTTTCGCGCTATCTTCCTCCTCGAGGCTCCGAGGGCGCCAGCTGTGGCGTTTCTTCAATGGAGCACTGGAAAATTCGGGAAGACCCATGCGAATTGGGTCGGGGAGAGCGACGTCCTCAATATAGAACCACTCTGAGGGCCACTCTTCGGATGCCTTCTTCCGTGTGCCAGATAGGTATTAGGTCCTGGCTATGCGCCATACCTCAGCGCCGCCCACCCCGAATACCGATCCCTCTTGGGTGCGAGGGACGAGGCAGAATAGCTTTCTCCATAAATCAAAGTGGGCCTCACAACCCAGGAATAGCTCACAGAGAGCAACAAAACCCGCAATGTGCAGGATTGAGGCCGGTATGAAGTTGTGCAGTTGGAGGCCATAATACTCCAAGAGTCCTCGGAGGAAAGGGTGGATTGGAAATCCGACGCCTCTTAACAAGTAGGAAACGAAGCACACCCGTTCCCCCTGGTTGGATTGGGGAAATTTTCCACCAGGGCCTCGCCGTAGAAGGAGGTCAATCCTGCCCGAACAGGGACTAGATCCGCGGGGGGAAGAAATCCCTGCGTTTGAAGCTTAACCAGTTGATCATGGGATACTGAGCATCTCTCCCAGTTGCCTTTTTCAGAGCCATGGGGGCGGGAGGAAGAACTGGGAACTCAAGCCATGTTGGAATGGTTTCTCCTGGCAAGCTCTAAGAATTTTCCGCTTGATGTGGAATGGGATCTGAGATCCAATCTCTTTAATAGATGCCTTTCTTGCACGACCGGGGTGTTATGTGCAAAAAATACCCTGCCCTTTCGTATTCGCTCGACACGTGGAGGCAGAAGCAATGAAGGCACAGAAGCCGAGGGGCATGACATTAAATCACAGCCGAATACAACTCTCTAAGTCAGGTGCTTTGAAGTAATATGAGGAGGAACTCGTCTTGCAATGCCGAGGACAATCTGCGCACCGGATACATCGTCATTGAAGCCTGGTTCGGGGGCTACTGAGGGAGTCCTGGATTAAGGGGTCCTCGGGCTTCCGGCCTATATGACATGGGCCGGACTGATGGGCTATGAAGATACAAGACAAAAGGCTTATTCCCGTGTCCGGATGGGACTCTCCTTTGCGTGGATGGCAAGCTTGGCGTTCGGATATGTAGATTCCTTCCTCTGTAAACCGAGTTTGTACAACCCTAGTCCCCTCCGATGTCTATATAAACCAGAGGGTTTAGCCCGTAGAGTTGACCATAATCATACAGGCTAGACTTCTAGGGTTTAGCCATTACGATCTCGTGGTAGATCAACTCTTGTAATCCTCATATTCATCAAGATCAATCAAGCAGGAAGTAGGGGATTACCTCCATCAACAGGGCCCGAACCTGGGTAAACATCGTGTCCCCCGTCTCCTGTTACCACCGACCCTAGACGCGCAGTTCGGGACCCCCTACCCGAGATCCGCCGATTTTGACACCGAGAACCCCCACCACCAGTACCAGGAGGGCCAAAATCGAACATGCCACAAGATTCGGAGCCCATCGCTTCCCATTTTGATGGAGTGAAAGGATTCGCATTGCTACCCGCGCCCGTCTCGCCCCCACCATCAGAAGGATTCAGGTTGGATGGGTTAGGAGCAAGGGGGGGGGGAGGTGCCTGCTGATCAGCCCTGCCCTCAGTGCAGACACGAATACGTTAGGCGCCTGAATCTAGGAAAACATCAACCATGCCATGTACATGCAACTGATCCAGACACTAGATCTTCATGCGGATTAGACCAGGGGGGTCAAGGGATTCCTCATCAACAGCTACAAGTTTACCAATAAGCACTCCAAACACCATCAGGAACCGGGCGTTTCTAAGCCCAGACGGAACATCCTCGAGAAGTGATGACCCACAAGTATAGGGGATCTATCGTAGTCCTTTCGGTAAGTAAGAGTGTCGAACCCAATGAGGAGCAGAAGGAAATGACAAGCAGTTTCAAGTAAGGTATTCTCTGCAAGCACTGAAATTATCGGTAACAGATAGTTTTGTGATAAGGTAATTCGTAACGGGTAACAAGTAGCAAAAGTAAACAAGGTGCAGCAAGGTGGCCCAATCCTTTTTGTAGCAAAGGACAAGCCTGGACAAACTCTTATATAAAGGAAAGCGCTCCCGAGGACACATGGGAATTATCGTCAAGCTAGTTTTCATCATGCTCATATGATTCGCGTTCGTTACTTTGATAATTTGATATGTGGGTGGACCGGTGCTTGGGTACTGCCCTTACTTGGACAAGCATCCCACTTATGATTAACCCCTCTCGCAAGCATCCGCAACTACGAAAGAAGAATTAAGGTAAACCTAACCATAGCATGAAACATATGGATCCAAATCAGCCCCTTAAGAAGCAACACATAAACTAGGGTTTAAGCTTCTGTCACTCTAGCAACCCATCATCTACTTATTACTTCTCAGTGCCTTCCCCTAGGCCGAAATAATGGTGAAGTGTCATGTAGTCGACGTTCACATAACACCACTAGAGGAAAGACAACATACATCTCACCAAAATATCGAACGAATACCAAATTGACATGACTACTTATAACAAGACTTCTCCCATGTTCTCAGGAACAAACGTAACTACTCACAAATCATATTCATGTTCATAATCAGAGGGGTATTAATATGCATAAAGGATCTGAACATATGATCTTCCACCGAATAAACCAACTAGCATCGACTACAAGGAGTAATCAACACTACTAGCAACCCACGGGTACCAATCTGAGGTTTTGAAACAAAGATCGGATACAAGAGATGAACTAGGGTTTGAGAGGAGATGGTGCTGGTGAAGATGTTGATGGATATTGACCCCGTCCCGATGAGAGGATCGATGGTGATGACGATGGTGACGATTTCCCCCTCTCGGAGGGATGTTTCCCCGGCAGAATAGCTCCGCCGGAGCCCTAGATTGGTTCTGCCCAGGTTCCGCCTCGAGAAGCCAACGCTTCATCCCGAAAGCTTCCTTCTTAGTTTTTCCAGGGCAAAAGACACCTTATACCAGAAGATGGGCATCGGGGGGCTTCCAGGTGGCCCACGAGGCAGGGGGCGCGCCCAGGGGGTAGGGCGCCCCCTCCACCCTCGTGGACAGGGGGTGGCCCCCCTCTGGTGCTTTCTTCGCCCAATATTTTTAATATATTCCCAAACTGACTTTCGTGGAGTTTCAGGACTTTTGGAGTTGTGCAGAATAGGTCTCTAATATTTGCTCCTTTTCCAGCCCAGAATTCCAGCTGTCGGCATTCTCCCTCTTCATGTAAACCTTGTAAAATAAGAGAGAAAAGGCATAAGTATTGTGACATAATGTGCAATAACAACCCATAATGCAATAAATATCGATATAAAAGCATGATGCAAAATGGACATATCAAGAAGCACCCAAGTTTCAGACAAGGAGGCCACCGCTTTTGCCCCGTCCACAGCTGCCTTGACAGAGACCATCACTTGGTTCACAGAAAGGGTAAAAATCGTGCAAGAAGCCATCATCTTTAAGCTTTCTTTCGTGGGGAAGGTGACAGAAAATTTTCTCTCCGACATGTGATAGATCTGCCAATCCCAGCCCTCCATGCCCCACTCGTGAAGCTCATCAGATATGACTTGAATAGAAACATGATTGGAAATGACATAGATCACCGCGGCATTGGAAGATACTGGGGCGACCACAGGCATCCCCAGCTCCCCATCCAGGGTGAAGAAGGCATATCCAGGGAGGCCAAGACCAAAGTACTTAAAGGCAGGGAATTGGATACGGTTATCACACTCCATTGTGAGGTGGCCTTCAGTGCGGCATATCAAGCAGAAAGGAGGAAACTTGCATCTAGACTGGAAGTGCCCCTCACGATGGCATGCAAAGCAGGTCAGCATTGTAGAGCCAGAGCTGGTTCCACCACCAGAGGCCGGGCCCCCACGCGAGGGGGAGCGCAGCCCGCGGGCAGCGGGGCGGGGGGGATGCCATCACCAGCCGCCGGCGAGGAGGACCCCGGATCCACGGGCGAAGTCTGACGGAACTTGGAGGGGAAGGGGCTGCTGTCGTAGCCTCCGCCCCGACAAGTACCAGCACCGCGGCCACAACCCGCGGCCCCAGATCCAGCAACACCCACACGCCCCCCTCCCCCCGCCACCGCCTGGCTGTTTGGGCCACGAGGAGGCGCGAGATGAGGGGCGACCGTGGCCACCGAAGAGCCCGACACCGCAGCCTCCCAAGGATCCATGGCCGCGGCCTGTGCCACCGGCTCCTCACGGGCCTGCTCCTCGCGCTGCAGCCACGCCAGCCCCGCCGCCCACGCCTCCCGATCGCACGCCACCTGATCCCGCGAGGCCCGCTCGCTTCGAGCTTCTCACGAAGAACGGCCTCGTACTCCATATCTGGATCTGGAACCTGACCCGCCTCCACCGAGGCCTCCCGAACACGCTTGCTCCCGGACAACGCCTCCGAGAAAGACGCCCTGGACTTATCCATGGCCACCACCGCCGCAAATGAGCTAGAGAGAGGGGGGAGGATGAGATCTCACAAGAGAGCGAATGAGGAAAGGGTAGCAGCGCACGTCAGATCTAGAGGCCGGAAACCCTAGGTCAGAGGAGAGGGAGCCCTTCCGTATCCATAAGTACCCACGACGAATGGGGCCAGCAGGCCAAGCCAAGACCAACGAGCCACCCTGGCCAACTTGGGCCGAGCCACGCGGCCGAGGGGCGGGCAGACACAGCGGATTGAAATCAGATGAGGACATGTAGGCCCCACTGCCCCCCTCACCCGACCCAACATTCGCACTTTCATCGGCCCGGGCTAGCCCACCCCCCGACCGCGAGGGCACTGCCCGATCTATGGTTAGGGACACGACACCCGCGACCACGCAGCTGCCACCGGCCACCGCCGGCTGCGAGCCAGGGGCCAACTCCCCCGATTGCCGCCCCGACGGCACATTAGAGGGAGCGCGACCCGACGACGACGGCAAACGCCTCAGCGAAGCCCGCGGCGAGATGGAGACCCCAGCCATGCATGGGGAAACAGCCACCTCAGCCCGGAACTTACCAGAGCCGCACCCGCGACGCCGCACAACGCACCACCCGGGCTCCACCGCCAGCGACCGCACTGCACGGCCGCGCCCGCCCGGAGCAAACTTCCTAACCTTGGGATGAAGAGGAGGGGGAGGCAAGGAGACCGGCCGGGGGGCGTCCGCCTCGTCCTCTGAACAAGATCCATCTAGATCCGGCACCCAGAAACGATTAGCCGAGGGGAGGCCGCCGCAGGGGGAGGGGGACGAGCCCCTGGCCGCCGCAACCCGCAGAGGAGAGGGGGGGAGAGGAGATCCCTAACTCAAGGAGCATGGGGGGATGGGAGAGGGATGACCTATCGCCTGCCACCGACGGCTGCACCATCACGATGTGGGAGGAAGGGCAGAGGAGGGGGGAGGGGGGGAAGGAGAGAGAGCCATCGTTCACGACCCTCCTAGTTGGGCTGTCAAAATACTTTTTCACCGTGGCCTACTAGCATGTGCCACGTGACTTAGATGGTTGGCGGCCCTTTCGTTTGGTCTTAACGGGTTTAATGATATATATCAATTGAATGAAAATGTTTTTATCAAAAAATCGAATATGTATATTAAAAAAAACTACTCCCTTCGAGAGTACGGCGTTTCGGTGTCGAGGCTCGTCTGCACCCATTCAGGAAAATATCCTAAAAAATAAAAATAAAATTAAAAAATTCCAATCTTTTTTAGACAATTTATCACGTGAGGTTCGCTCCAAATTTGAGATCATTTGGACTTCTGAGAAGCTCTCAGCAAAAAAGACAAATCGGGTGAAAACAGTGCATGAACAGTAAACATTTTTACAGACCCTGAATTTGTCCTTTTTACCGAGAGATGCTCATATGTCCAAATGATTTAAAAATTGAAGCGTACCTCACGCATCAAATTATCTACTACACACAAAAAAATTGGAATTTTTTGAATTTTTCTAATATTAGTTTTGATTTTTTTTCATAAGGGCGGGTGCAGCTGACCGTTACTGCCTTATCCGTGTGTACTACAAGCAGTTATCGTGTCGCACCCGCAACGACGTCTGTGCTGAATCCTTTGGAAAAAGAGAGGCACTTTCCTTTTGACGGCAAAATGCTACTTGCCCTGGCCTACGACCATAATACTCGCAACTGTGCATGTGGTTGGGGCCGTTGGATCTGCAGCCCATTCCGTGTCAACTACAGTGCAAAACATTAAATAAAACCAACGGTGTGAGTGATGACTTTCCCGGCCTCAACCCACAAGTTCTGAATGGCTAGCGTCTTCGCGCTGACGGCGCTTCTGTGATTTCCATCTTCCATCTTAATACTACCCGAAAACTGTACACTGCATTGAGATGGCATACCAGCAAAACCGAGCTACTGATGACGAGAGAGAGACGTCCAACGTACCCTTTGTCTTTGGGATGGCACCCGATTCCCCAACATAATTCCGGCTGACAGCGCGGGGACGGGAATCAATCCCCTTCTCAACCCCCGAACCCAAGTGGGCAACCAAACGCGCATAAAAGCAGCCCCCGATCTCCTCCAACAGCAGAGAACGCGTCGCACTCGCAACAAACAGAGCCCAGCAAGGAAAGCAAAACCAAACCGGCGAGAAACCCCCGACATCCGGCGATGGCTTCGCAGGCGATCGAGGAGCACCGGTCGGGCGCGGATGTGCACACGGAGCTGTGCGAGGCCAGGGCCCGCGAGTTCCTGGTGGAGCTGGGCCTCCCCGACGGGCTCCTCCCGCTGCCGTCCCTCGTGGAGGTGGGCTACAACCGCGCCACGGGGTTCGTGTGGCTCCGCCAGGGCCAGTCCGGCGGCCTCACCCACACCTTCAACGCCATCGGCAAGCAGGTCTGGTACGCCCCCGAGGTGACGGCCGTGGTGGAGCGCGGCCGGATGCACAGCATGACCGGGGTCAAGAGCAAGGAGCTGCTCATCTGGGTCACCATCTCCGAGATCGTCATCAGCCCCTCCGGCTCCAAGATCGTCTTCCGCACCCCTGCCGGCCTCGGCCGCGCCTTCCCCGTCTCCGCCTTCCAGCTCAGCCCGCCGGCGACGGAGGGCGACGCCAAGGCCGCCGAGGAGGCCGCCGCCAACTGATCGATCTGCGCGCAAGTCAAGTCAACGGTAAGCAGTTTAGGTCGCCAGATCCGGTGGTCATCGCGGTGTCGCTGTGCCTGCCAACTTGTCAGTCCATGGCTTTCCTCTTGTATCACTATCAGTTCAGTGGCCGGTGTGGTGCCAATGGTTGGCGCAGAAATAAGCCTTGTGCTCTTGTATGATTTGAGATCTGAGTTGGTTGTTTCAATTCGATGCATTTCTGCCGCTTTTGAAACTAGATCTGTTAACTGCGGCTGCTGCTGTGCGACCTGTAATGTCATCATCTTTTTTTCTTTTGAACACAATAATGTCATCATCTTAAGGTGTGATCTCGAGTTTGATCTAACGAGTGGAGTGAATGGACTATGCACCAGCCGAGTGTTCGAGATCGAACTTAGAGGTAAATTAATTTAAAGTCGCAACGGACCAGCTTCAGCCGGTGGCCGGTGGTTAGGCCAACTCCAGCGCGCGACCCGTCCCGTCCGGCCTCGTTCGTTTGTGGCAAAACGGATAGACCCCACTGCCCAGCGCGTGACATCCTGAACCCATCTTTGTTCGTTTTGTGTCCGACCCGACCCATTCAAATGCAAACGGATGTGCCGCTCGTCCGCATCGGGGTCGTGTGGCAGGCGGCCATCTATCTCCCACCACTCAACATAAATGCGCACGCGCGGTCGGCCCCATCTGTCATCCGTCCAGGCGCGCGGTAGGCGTCCTTCTAAAATGTGAAGGCGTGGACCGGTCGTAGTCCACGCTCCCACTCCAGTCGCCGCGGCCTCCTTGAAACCCGACACCCAAACCCTAGCTCTCCCTTCCCCTTCCTCGAGCTCGCCGGCCACCGACAGCCATGGTGTGGTGGAACACCGGCCGCAGGCTCGTCCTCGGGCAGTACATCCACGTGGATGTTTGCCGTCGTTATTGGGAGACGAGGACGCCACTCCCCTGGAGCGACGTTCATCTCCCCAATAATGGCATCTGTCCGCGGACCGGGTGCCGATCCTGCTGGTCCCGACGAGCGGCCATGCGCGGCGCGAGGAGATCGAACGCCGCCGCCGCCGCCTCCTTCCAGACAACCTCTACTACGACCCCAGGTACGCCGTCGACTCCGGCCTCTGGGACACGTGGTTGCGGGACGAGGAAGACACGCGCCGCGCGTCTTTCTTTGCTGGCACCTCATCGGGGCCGCGGCGGCCACGTGAGCGCCGCACGCGTGCTCCGAGCACTACCCATGTGCGCGGGCCTACGCGGGTGCGCGGCATCACGCCGACGCCGTCGCCTTCTCCGTCGCAACCACCACCTCCTCGCATGACAGAGGAGGTGGAGGCCTGGCTCCTTCAACGTGTCATGGAAGACTCCATGAACACGCACGATGAGCGCCAATGGGAGGGCCTGGAGACCATGATTGCCCTCTCTGCGGTCGGCGACGCGGCCGCGTCGGAGCTGGAGATGAGGGAGGGGGTGAAGGAGGAGGTGCTGGAGGAGGAGCCCGTCGCTGCGTTCCACTCGGGCCTGGTGGGCCAGGGGTGGAGCTGGTCGTGCATGGCCGCCGACATGGACGACGCCGTGGGGGCCGTGAACTGGTGCCCTACGCCGCCGCGCTTACCGGAGCGCGAGACGTCGCCACGGGGTGAGGTGGTGCAGGCGCCTCCCACCTTCCAGGAGCCTCCCGCCTTCCAGGGACGTGCCCACCTCTGGACGCCGCCGCCCTACATCGACCTCACTGGCGACGACGACGACAACGCGTGAGGAGACGGCGACGGGCACGGCAGGAGCACGCGGGCGGCGCTTTTCTTTTGTTTTTTTATGTTAATTATGTCTATGTGAACTGTGAAACCGGGCCATTTTGGGGCCATGATGTTTAATTATGTTTATGTTTTTACGTTTGCGTTTATTTTATTTTATTTGGATTTTTTTTGTTTTCGCGATTTTTTAATAACATCCATCCCGGACATGATCTGGGATGCGGTTGCGCGTTGGACGCACCGATGCGGCAACGACCCCAAACGGACATGGACGACCCCATTGCCGCGCCAAACGGACGAAAGCAAACCAAAGCGGACGTCTGTTTGGGTCGTGCGGCTGGAGTTGGCCTTAGCTGCTTGTGGATATCACCGGATGGATGTGGGCTTGGAGGTTTGCAGGATGGATGGGCTTGGAGGTTGGCGTCCTGTCACCGGATCCTTTTGGCATTGCGATTCATGTCGCTAACTATGGTGATGGACTAGTGATGGTTAATAGAAGTCATTTAGGAAAAGTGTCAAAAAGAAAGTCATTTTGAAACGAGGGAACTTCGGTCCACCTCATGAATCCAGAGACGGCAGCAGGACCAATGT